>NC_056589.1:27618984-27835886 GCF_018340385.1 Cyprinus carpio
AATTTTATTCAGCAACAATGCATTAAATTTATCAAAAGTGCCAGATCAAAAGACACTGATAATGTTACAAAAGATTTCTATTTCAAATATATAATATCAATTCTGTGCTTTTGAAATTTCTTTTAATCAAAGAATCCTGAAAAAGAAAACATTTATCAGTTTGAATATGAAACCGCACAACTGTTTTCAACATTGCTAATAATCAGAAATGTTTCTTGAGAAGCAAATAATCATATTAGAATGATTTCTGAAGATCATGTGACACTGAAGACTGGAGTAATGATGCTGAAAATTGAGCTTTGATCAAAGGAATAAATAACATTTTAAAATATATTTAAAATAAATACATCAAAGTATATTTGTAAGTAGAATTACTTGTTTTTTTATTTTTCATCAAATAAATGCAGCCTTGGTGAGCATAAAAGACTTAAACATCATAGTGGCATTTTTTTTTTTAAATGTCAATAAATGTAAAGATAATTGCAGTGAGTTGAGGCTATGCATATACAAGAGCTTTTTTAGAGTGTCAAGCTGAACAATGCGATCAATGAGACTTACAGTTATATACTAGCAGTTAAACATAAAACAGATGGATATTCTGCAATTTATCATGATTCTCAAACAAATAAATCCTTTGGGCTCTCATTAACAGACTAATGGCTCTCTTTTGTCCATCTAAGTCATATTTAATCAATTTATTCATTAGCATGTGGATGTGAGCGTGAGCAGGGAGGGGTCCAGCCACTGCACAAAGAGCCGCTTGATTTGTTCTGGACAGGTGGTCGAGCCGACCAGTGACGGCTGCCGCTCTCCCCGAGAGCCCGCCCACAATGGCACTAAAGACGATTATGCAAATGCAAGACCTTTCCCGGAGACTTTCCCAGGAAGGGGAGCGCGAGAGCGAGGGGGATTGGAGGAACGCCTGTGAAGTGGGGAGAGCTGCACTGCGGACGTCAGGCTGGCAAGAGGGATGGAAAAGGCTGTGCATTCCAGAGCTGCTCGCGAAGATGCATTTGTGAACGGCTGTGGCTGGTTTACTGCGATCTCACCGCGGTTAGCAGAACATGCAGATAAAGCCACATCTGACAGGCCTGATGAGTGTCGCTGACAAGCACAACTGTACTAGCGAGAGATTATTGGCATGATAATTACAGCTGACAGATGAGTGTCACAATCCTGCTGAGAATAACCAGATTAAAGTGAAAAGAGGGAAATATTAAAACCTTTCATTACAGCCCAATGTGTCCATGGGGAAAAGAGAGATTTTGGGAAGAGAGAGAAAGAGACTAGCTCTCTTTTTAGTTTTTGTTTCATTTTTGCCATTTTGGTTTAGTTTAAGTACTAGAATAACTAAAACTAACATAATGACAACTAAACAGATATTTAAAATTACTAATAAAAATGACAAAAACACAAAATTATTTAAAATTAAATGAAAAAATGTAAAAATAAAAACTAATTCAAAATATGAATAAAACTATAATAGAGTATCAATGAGTTTATTTCATTTGTGCTCATTTTGTTTAGTTTAGCTTGAAGTGCTAAAATAACTAACACTAAAACTGCTATAATAAAAACTACACATACATATAAAAAAAACTAATAAAAATGACAAAACACAATTAAATTACTTGAAATTAAAACACTAAAAGAAAAACTCAAAATATGAATAAAGAATTAAATGAATTAAAAAGTGAAATAAAATATTGTTTAAAAATAAATGGATGTTTTTATATATAAAAAATTTAAATAAAAAATAATAATTGTGTGTTAAAATTTGACTTTTTTTTTTTTTTTATTTAAGTTCCAGGTTTGCTGTGCTTCTGTGTTGTATTATATAGGTTTTCTCCTTAGGTAAAAAAGCTGTTCCAAAATATAGGAAGCATAATTACTTATTTTGGCCAAATTCTTAGGAAGCATTGCATGTATACTTTGCATAAGGAAATCCCAGAATGCACTGCAATTCTTGAGACTTGAGGGTCTACATTGCAAGTGTACTGGGTGCGCTAACGAGCAAGTTTACCACATCAGAAAAGCACATATATAAAGTTGGTTATGTGATGCAAACATCAAAATGCATTGGTTCATAAATCATGTACTATGGTAAAAAGCATTTTGAGGTCATAACATATTATTGTGCAAGGAACTGCATGCAAATAAGTTTATTAATTATTAAATCTGTCCGTGAAATCATAATTTGTGTGAAAGTAATGTAAATTGTTGATGCTTTGGCCACTTATGTTTATTTTTGGCTGGACCCTGCAGTGAGTTGTATATATAGGTAGGTTTTTGGAGTGAAATGTAGGTAGAGGCGTGTTTTCCCACTGAGATGTTAGAGATCTCACAGTCACAGGTCAACACACACGTCCATGTGCACAATCTCTTTTCTCTCACACACTCAGACAAACCAACTGTGTGAGATCTGATGCATCTAGACACAAATATAATCCTGTGTTTACCCTTAATATTTACACATGCACAAGCAAATAATCTTCCTAAACCACTCAAGAAGCTTTTTCAACCCTCTGTCATTTGTGGTTGGTGGCTGAGCAAGTCTACAGTGGATTTCGCCATGCAATACTCACTGCCATCATGCTAGTTGGTTGCGATAATTATTAGCCTGTTGCTAGGTGGTTGCTAGGGTGGTTACAAATGGTGTGGGATAAGTTATGCGTCGAAGTTTAGTACTTTCTGACCTTCCTCCCACATGTGACCGACAATTAGCTATGAGTTCTGCCTACACACGGGGGGCTTGTGATCTACATATAATGAAGGCCAAAGGTTCAAAAGCCTGGTCTACTCCTGCTGGACGTGCCAGAAATGGGCCAGCTTTCACATTCCCACCGGATGTCCTCACAAATGAAGCCATTTAATTACATTGGCAGCAGAGGTTGTGCAAATACAACCGAATCTGTGGGAAAGAGCTCGAGACGTATGAGTGAGACCGAGAAATGATGCAACTGTGAGACTGAGAGACACTACAGAAAAGCTGAAATGGGAAATGGAGAAAAATAACTATTTGGCTATTGGTCAGCATTGTCCAGTTATTATCCATCAGCTTTATCCATTTTCTACACTACTGGATAATGCTAAAACACTTGGCTATTAGTTTACATTACATAATAGCTTGTGCTACTATTAAATGTGCAATTTATCATATTTCAATTAAATATCAGTGCTAAATTGCTAATAATAATATAAGGCATGGCTGTACAATTTGGGGAAAAATCCATTCTTCTCTTCTTACGTACTACAACTACTACTATATAAAAGTATTAAATAAAATTAAATATTAGTATTGTAATATTTCAGTTTTAAATAAAAAAGCATTTAAGAAAAATATCATCATCATAATATTAATAATAGTTGTTATTATTATTATTATATTATACTGTTATTCGCTTATTAGTATATTACTACTCCTAAATAAAAATCTTAATCAAAATAAGAAATATAATATTTCAATGTAAAGTACAAAATAATTATAACAATAAATAAAAATATTAAGGTGAATAAGTAAATATTATTGCAATATTTCAGTATAAAGTAAAAGAAAAAGTACTGTATACGAACATTTTTTTAACAACAACAATACAGTAATTAATATCAATTATTATAATTGTTGTTGTTATTATTTTTTTTTATTTATTATTGTTGTTGATGTTTATAATTAGTTTTATATATAATTAATGATATTTTTTTTTATTGTTGTTTATGTTTATACTTGTATTTTTCTTTTATTATTTTGTATGAGAAGTAATAGATATACTCAATTAAGCCCACTAGTCAGTATGATATAGATTACATGATCACATCTGCCAGCTGTAGATGGGGTACGGAGCTCATGTGCAGGTGTTTGGAGACATGTGCATATGCGTCAGGCATGTCTAATGTACGTCTGCGCTGTGCGATGCAAGTTCATGCGATGTGTCAGGCAGAATGAAGTCTCTCAAACCCCCTGCACTCACTCCTCTCCCAATCTCTCACCCTTCATCCTGTCATCCTGCCTTTTCTCCGCATCAGGAGCCAGCAGCACACGGGTAACTCATTAGAGCCGAAGAACAGAAAGAGAAGGACAGAGAACGGTGAAGAGAGAGAGAGAGTGAGTTTCTCCATCTGTTACTGTGCTATCCAGATACGCTCCAGTAGAAAGAGATCCAGCAATATCCAGTTATCCATCCTGTCCGCCCAGAGAGTCACACGAGGTCAACGCAAAACTCTGATCTGAAGTATACTGTACTTGAAGAGTAAATTTAGTGTTTACAAAAAGTTTGTTTTTTGTTTGGTTCCTGTTTAAGCTAAACACTAAGGCTATATTTATTTTTTATTCTTTATATATATCTATATCTATTACTATATCTATGGATCTATATCTATCTATCTATCTATCTATCTATCTATATGTTTTTTTATACATTATATACAATATATATATATATATATATATATATAAATATATATATATATATTTAGTCAAATTCTAGCTACTGATAGTCGTAATATTATTATGATTAGAAGCATGATTATAATTGAGTGCATATATGTACACACACACACACACACACACACAGATCGTCCTCACTGGCTCTCTCTCTCTCTTCCAGCGGTGATACTGTACGTCTTATCACAGCGGTGATGGCGGTCGAGTCAATCCGAGCGCTAGCTCACAGGACAGACTGACTCCAGCTTCAAAGCAACACCCCCTTTCTTTCCCCCTCTTCTTTAAAAAACAAGTGTTCCTCTGTTCGTCAGGCCTGGGCAATAAAACAATGTTTATTTGTGTGGACAGCTGCACAGCGCACCATGTTCATGTGTGAGCCGTGAGTAGGCCAGCATGCCAAGTGCGATAAAGGATAAAAGGCTTTGCGAAATGCCTCATGGATCTGAATGGATGGCCCTCAAGATCACTTTCAGTCATTTTATTAATCAGACGAAAACTGGTCCATTCAAAGAAATAGGAATTAGCCTATCCAACCTATTCGACCAAAGCGAACCATTAGACTATGGCTTGTTTTGGTAGAAAATGACTGACAGCGTCACCATGGCAACATTAGAACCATTTAGAACAGATCTCTTAGCCCCGCCCCCTTCACCTGTTTTCTGCTCATCAACAACAACAGAGTGCATTAGTGCCCACCCACTTTTTAAGCAGCATTGGTTCCTGAAGTATTTTTTCTATTCATTTTCCCATTGGGATAAAAAAAAAAAAAAAAACTTTGTTAAAAGTGTTTTAAGCTATAGCCAGCTAGGGTGAAATCACAGCATTACAAATGTTTATTTAAAGCAAAAAAAATATTTGAAAATCAGACAAAAGTACAAGAATGTGTACTGAACTGGTTTTAGTCAGGAAAAACATAACTACAATACAAAGAAGCATTGTGAGACATATTCTGATTTAAAAATACAAAATTTAAAAGTTGCTGATTGTAAAAGTTTATTGCAAAATATGCTTAATATATATATATATATATATATATATATATATATATATATATATATATATATATATATATATATATATATATATATATATATATATATATATATATATATACACATACATACATACATATACTGTTAAATTATTAGAAAATGACCGCATCACCACCGCGGGTGTGCATTATTTTTCTAATAATTCAATAGCCTGTTGTCAATTATTTTTCCTACATACACATATATACATACATATATATTTTTAAGCTAAAATAATGCAAACAGATGGCTTCAACAAAAGCATATATGATTCATTTACAACCTCTGAACTTTGAAGTTTTAAAAGTTATGATTGTTTCCCTAGAGAGAAAATGAGTGAGTTTTAACTTCCTGTTGCACTGCATATTGCATACATGTACTACACACTAAACACATATTCTTAGTGGTTTCTGGGAAAATTCATACTATTGAGTATGTAACAAGTCTCTGTTCACAATATTTGCTCAAAAGCCATGCATATTCAAAAATCCACAGAAAACTAGAGCACACTAGTCATGCTATTTTAATATACTATGATTTGGGATACACTAATCCCAATTGTGCATATAATACAGCTTGGAAAGTATGCAAATTGAGATTCACCTAAAAAATGCTTTCAGGA
The DNA here is from genome assembly GCF_018340385.1 of Cyprinus carpio. Classification (NCBI taxonomy): domain Eukaryota; kingdom Metazoa; phylum Chordata; class Actinopteri; order Cypriniformes; family Cyprinidae; genus Cyprinus; species Cyprinus carpio. Next base: position 27,625,079 of record NC_056589.1, read on the forward strand.
TTCATCATTTTGTCCAATGGATTATGGAAATGTACCATACAGTAAAACAGAAACCGATTAAACATTATTGAGGCATACAATATGAGTTAAATATAAACAACACCACAAACGCCCTGCCTGTAAAATCAAAAATCTACTCAAAAATCTGACATCATATGGAGAAGCTCAGTTATGAAAGTCAATTATGAAAGAGTTAAGCAACATGAGTAAGGTCAAACTTTCAGAACGTTCAATAAACTGTATCGCACATGCATACAAATAGCCCATCAAATTCTATAAGATACACCAAAACAAGGCAGTTTTGGAATAAAGAAAACTCTTCCAATTTCATTATAACCTAAATCTACCAAACTGTTTGTTCTAAAGCCCAAATACTCATCCATGTGTCGTACATCTGGTGTGTTTGTGTGTGCACGTCCTCATTAAGACCATGTGGCATTTGCATTTATAGCATTATAATGTGCGTAAGATGATGAATTAAATACAGAACTGAAATCCACGTCATCTCATTTGATTATTTCCACCTTTTTATTTGGAACTTGACAGCCATGTAAACACATATACCGTAGCATAAACATTATAGTGAGATCTTTACAGGTTGATTCAGCTTGTGCACTATAAAAACTATTACATGGGACCACCGTACAACCACGCACGCAGAATATGAGCACCTAATCCAACAGTTAATAATATGTGGCGTATAATCTCAGCGTCAGCATGCTTCCCTTCGCCTCTTTTGACGAAGCAGTTGCGTGACATCATCCCTCGTTTTTTTTATGTTGTGAATGCTGCAAATGCAACAGTTTCATTTATATCTCAGAAGTTGCAATTAAAACTCCCCTGCAGTCACTAATTTTATCCCTTAAAAGGATAGCTCACCCAAAAATGTTAATTCTGTCATCATTTACTCACATTTAGTCATTGACTTCCATAGCATGTGAAAAATACTATGGAATTCAATGGCTACCGTCAACTGTTTGGTTACCAACGTACCTCAAAATACCTTCTTTTGTGTTCAACAGAAGAAAGAAACTCAAACAGGTTTGGAACAGCTTGAGGATGAGCATATAAAGACAATTTTCAACTATCCCTTTAAAGCTTTCATTACCAAAATGACATTTTTCCTGTGAAATAATTTCTTTGTGCCATAAAATGGCTTTAATATAACTACACCCTTATGTGGATACATGAATATGCAAATTAGTCCCCGCCTCCACTCAATCAAAGCAGCCTGGACCTGCTCCACTTTAACTCGAATGGTGTTGACTGATGAATTTGCACATGGTTGGTCTTTAATCATTTTAAAAACACCAAAACGACATGTGAATAATGTCCAAAACTTGACTTTCAGTTCACCACATCAAGCAAACTTCACATGGCAGGACATCCAGAGGTCGACAAAGATCAAACACATTTTCTTACGATGCTATTTCTGTTTACTTTTCTAGAACGTTTCCTTAACCTATTGAAACAGTCTGAAAATGCTTCAGCTTCAAGTGCAATGCACTTCAGACAGTGTCTGAAGAAAGCAGAATACATATCTTCTTGACAAGATATTACCAGTGCAATAAAAAAAATCATTATCTTAGCCATAAAATCTGCCGGTATGATGCCTAATGACAAAATGCATGATAAATGCAAAAAAGTGTGCTTATGAAATATGAGGTGACCTTAAACCTGGTAATACGGGCTGTAATAAATTCAAGGACTGATCATCTGTGAACCAGTCTATGACCTTTGCCGTGCCTCAATGTGATGCACGTTTACAAACCTCCGCTATATCATGCAATCAAACAAACACACTAAACATACTTAATCAGCAAGACAATATGCTTGGTCATAATTAACCATCTAACAATAGACCAGAAATCATTTTTATAAAACCACTGCAAACTACAAGACAGAAGCTCACTGAATCGGTCTGTTCAACCAAAGGGTGAATCCATTATTTTATTTTTATTTTTAAAACAGAATTCATACTTTATCTATGCTAAGCTTAACTTGGCACGAGATCTTTGCGTACTTTCCAATATTCAAAGGCGACAGAAGTTTGAAACACTTGGACTTCTGGCACAAGGTCTGCACAGCTCAACCAGGTTTACAGTAATCAGCTGAAATCAATCATCTGTTGACAGATTCTTACTTCTCTGAAAAGCAAAAGACAGTGGCTTACCAGTACTGCCCGGTTATCAAACTAGAGGTTCCTTAATATTATGCTGGAAGAACCAGATTTCAAGTGATCCTATTATTGCAATAAACCAGTGTAGGCAATGGATTTTCTGTTGTTTTGATGGTTCCCAAAAGAGCACTGAACGTTTGCACGGCTGCAGCATGATATAAATCAAAGCAACAGGGCTGTAATCAACACTCTAGAGTAGACTTTGGTGAAAAGATTTAACACGCACACGAACCTTCAGACTTCATCATCAGGAAACACAAAAACTGTAACCTCACCTGTGCGTAATCTCTCTCCAGAGTGGCCTTTTTCTGGCTGTAGGTTCTGCAATTAGAAAGAAAACAGTGAAAAAATTTACATTTACTTGCAACTTACAAAAGCTTACATTTATTATAAAGACCTGAAGTTAATGTGCTTTTGGTTAAATGCTTGAGATAATGTCTTATTACCACAAGATCAAGATATCTTTCTATTCTACAACATAAAATATATCAGTAATACATCCTTTTGACTTTTTTATTACTTGTCATGAAATAGGCAAACAAGTGTCTAAATGGGACTACAGAGGTTGTTAGGGACATAAAACATCATTACACTAAACAGGTAAACTACTAACTAGGTAACTTGGTAATCTACTCACTAGCTGCTTTCACAGCCTCGTTGATCACATAATTGCATTCATGCAAACTATTCTAACTCAGACTTTCAATAAAATGTTTAGAAACAAAGGCTTAATGCTTAAAGTTTAAAGGCTTTTTACTTATTTAGGCTTCAAAATTCATAAAAGGTGAGTTAATATTCATTTGTGAAGATGCTGACCATACTGAACGAAACGTGTAAGAATCATAAACCTTTGTTGGTCACAGAGCTTATTTTCCACAATGATCCAAAAGCCAATGGAAAAATTGATTCTAACTTCAAGTCTGGCCTTCAAAATATATCATCAATGCAGCTCAGTGGAAAAAAAAAATATATATATTCAACAAAGTTTGAAAACTGATCATATTGTAGTTGATTTTGGAGCACCTCCTGCAACATTTGATATTATTAACAATTTTATTAGCAATATTGATATTATTAGCAAACCAATAGCATGTCTGACCTAGATAACATCACCTGAAAAGGAAAGTCGTTTTAAAAAATTTTGGTGAATAGATTTTTTTCTCTTAGAAGTCTTTTTTTAAGTCTTAAAAAACTGATTATTAAAGTACATTTTATAAGACAATACTACTACTTCTACTTCAAAAATTCATGTTTAATTCAAAGTGTTATTTGCCATTTCAGTTCTCTGCAAAACTTTAAGTGAAAATTGCTTCAAAGTAAATCCTCTATCATTTTTTTTCAGTGCAGATTTGAAGTCAAGTCAAGTCTGCTTTATTGTCAATTCTTCCACAAGTACAGCATACATACAGAGAATTGAAATTGCGTTACTCTCAGATCCTTGGTGCATACAGATAACACTAACAGTAGAGAATAAAAATACAGTAACATTCACAATAAGAAATGGGTTGGTTTCGGTTTCATGCTGAATTTAAATCATAACGCAAGATCACAAGATTCACAGTTGTGATTTCTGAAGTTCAAGCTCTCTGAGCTGCAAGAATCATTCATCTCCCTCACACATCAGACTGTGAGTTGGCCGTGGAGACAGTGTTTTTAACATTCTTCCTCGTATGACTGGTTTGGTTTTCAAGCCAGAGGGCAGGAGGCATCCAGACAGCTGATGGTTTCAGAGCATTCATCTCCTTTCGCAGCATTACAAATGAGTACAGTCTGAGACAAGACGACTTGTTTTTTCTTCCTCGTATGATGTTGGTCACAGAGCTTATTTTGTCCCAATGATCCAAAAGCCAATGGAAAAAATTGATTCTAACTTCCAAGTCTGGCCTTCAAAATATATCATCAATGCAGCTCAGTGGAAAAAAAAAATATATATATTCAACAAAGTTTGAAAACTGATCTATGTAGTGTAGTTGATTTGGAGCACCTCCTGCAACATTTGATATTATTAACAAATTTAATTAGCAATATTGATATTATTAGCAAACCAATAGCATGTCTGACCTAGATAACATCACCTGAAAAGGAAAGTCGTTTTAAAAAATTTTGGTGAATAGATTTTTTTCTCTTAGAAGTCTTTTTTTTAAGTCTTAAAAAACTGATTATTAAAGTACATTTTATAAAGACAATACTACTACTTCTACTTCTACTTCAAAAATTCATGTTTAATTCAAAGTGTTATTTGCCATTTCAGTTCTCTGCAAAAACTTTAAGTTGAAATTGCTTCAAAGTAAATCCTCTATCATTTTTTTTCAGTGCAGATTTGAAGTCAAGTCAAGTCTGCTTTATTGTCAGTTCTTCCACATGTACAGCATACATACAGAGAATCGAAATTGCGTTACTCTCAGATCCTTGGTGCATACAGATAACACTAACAGTAGAGAATAAAAAATACAGCTAAACATTTTACAATAAGAAATGGGTTGGTTTCGGTTTTTCATGCTGAATTTAAATCATAACGCAAGATCACAAGATTCACAGTGTGATTTCTGAAGTTCAAGCTCTCTGAGCTGCAAGAATCATTCATCTCCCTCACACATCAGACTGTGAGTTGGCCGTGGAGACAGTGTTTTTAACATTCTTCCTCGTATGACTGGTTTGGTTTTCAAGCCAGAGGGCAGGAGGCATCCAGACAGCTGATGGTTTCAGAGCATTCATCTCCTTTCGCAGCATTACAAATGAGTACAGTCTGAGACAAGACGACTTGTTTTGCTTTTCCTCCCTCTGCTGACTCCAATTCCTTTTCCCATAATCCCATCCCTTAGCTGCACCCTCTGATTTTAATTTCAAATCAGCTGAACTCATGACACGTGTCTTAAAAATCATGAAGGAACGTGGTAGCAGGGTCTGTCCTGTCATATGGGACGCTGTTCATGTTTATGGGATTAGTGCACTTGACAGGAATTTCCGTACCTCCCCCTCCCCGCAGAAAAACTTTCAAATACACAGGAAAGTAAACTACAGGACCCCTCTGTGGCCCGGACCCAGAGTCCTATCAAAACAGGTCGAGATGCCTACATAGCGCCAACAGTTTATGGGGAAAGAGGTTTCATGTGGTATGTCACACATACTCGCTCATCGCTTTTCACTTTCCAAGGGTCTGTGGGCCAGTGAACACACCTGAGGCATTTCATCCCAGTTCACGGCTACTGAAAAAGTTTCTTTATCTGCAGCACATTTACTCTGCATGTTCACATACTATACAAAATGCCAATAGCCGTGCAAAATTCCAGTTTTAATGCAAAAACTGTGCTAATTTATTTATTATTTTGTTAACACTTTACAGTAAGGCTCCATTTGTTAACTATATTAGTTAACATGAACTAACAATGACAAATACTTCTAAAGTTATTTCCAAAATGCACTTATGCATTATTAATGGACCTGAGCTGACATGAACTAACAGGGAATATTTTTGTATGTTTATTAAACAACATGAACAAAAATACTATAACAAACATATTGCTCATTGTTAGGTAATATTAGTTAACTAACATAAACTAATGTGACCTTATTGTCAAGTGTTAACATTATTCTTTTAACACCATGTCAGCAGCAAGGCTATCTTCTCGACAAGAAAAGTTGTACAATAAACAAAAAACCTATATAAAGACATTTAAAATTAATATAAGAAACAAAAATTCTAAAATACACAAAACATAAGAACAATACAACAGGTGATACTTTTTAAATACATCTGTTAGAAATACCTCTGAATAGAAATGTTGTTTATTTCCATTAAAAACTGTGTAAAATAAACTTAATCACACCTAGAAATGCAATGACTAAAAAAAAGCTGGTAATACTTTACAATAAGATTTCATTTGTTAACATTAGTTAACTTCATAAACTAACAATGAATCTGTTAACGTTAGATAATGCACTCTGAACTAACATGAACATTATTAACTTACATTAATGCTAGTTCACATTAGTTAATGCATTTACTTATGTTTACAAATGAGACCTTATACTAGGATTTAGTTGTGCTAATAAACTACGGCTACATACAAAATCACGCAGTTCCCTAATATATAGTAGGTGGGTAGGCAGGGTGCGTCTCAGTCAGCTCCCTTGTTCAGTATTAAGTGCACTGCCCAGGGAGTCGAACATTCTAGGGCTGTCCCAGTGTCAAAATCAATCCATGCTCACTCCCTAGAAATTTCCAGAATGCATGTGAAAAACCACCGGAAATGTCTTCTTAAGTCCCACAAGCTGTCAGAGAAATGTATTAACTCTTATTTTCGGTCTTTAAAAATAGATTCTGTTTGTAATTATCTTTTATCCCTAATGTGCATGAAAACTTAATTAGAATTTAGTAATTAAAGCTAAGTAATTCTAAGTAATTAGAGCTATCATAAGATTTAAAAGACTTTTATTTTATTTATATCAAATTATGCATGCTCTAAAACATTTCAATATATTTGAATGCCACTATGCATGTACATCATCTGTTTAGCTACATTTAAAAAGGAAGGACAAGTGCATATTTTTGTCATATACAGTGATGTTATTGCTTCAATGTGTTTCATACACCTTTACATATGACCTATATACACATGTATATATTCATCTCTCTCTCTCTCTCTCTCTATATATATATATATATAGATAGATATGTACATGCATATACGTATATATTCAGAATAATCCTCATTTACAACTGGGAGCAGAATGACACACATTGCAGGAGTATGTGGTCAAAAGGAGGACTGTGAATATGAAAATCATCATAGGCTCTATAGGATGAAGTGCACCTGGTGTTAATTGCACTGGCACTGGTTTCATAAGAGCATGAACAGGGTGACCTGAAGGTCCAGTACAGTGACAGCCTGCAACAACCTTCTTGAACATCAAGGATACAAGCCAAGCTAGGACATTTGTTCATTTGAGAGCTGTTGTCCTGCTAACTGTAAATGTGTTTATTAGAGCAAAAAAGGGATGCATATAGACTGACTATATTTACACAAGTGGCATCTATAAATGAAAATACACATCAGATCATGCAAACACACTCAACGCGACAGACAGAGACGCAAACGCACAAGAGCAGGTGTTACAACACATCCTCTGACTGCTGCAACAACACTCTTTGTTGCATAAATCTAGTCAACAAATTTGTTTTTACTGCTGTATCATAGCCCTCACCACACACACATCGTCTGACTGAATGCCTGTTCACAGCGTACAAAATTTTGCCACAAATTTCAGCATGACAAGAAGTTAAAACAAAGCTGCATTCTAATGGACTCCTTTAATGTTCAGTGGGAAATTCATCTTAAAATAAAGCAACATGTGCTATTTATTTATTTATTTTAAATTACAGGAACTTTTCTTGGAGGCCATCAAAAAATTGCATCACGTTTGGTGTGAATAGTGTTAATTAGTGTTAACATTATGTTAATCTCACAGTGCACTGCAAGCAGACGGATCTGAATGGATGTAAATGTCAAACTTAAGAAGAGAATGGAAATAATAATATATTTACATACTGTAAATGTTTCTATAAATATATTTACATAAACATAAGTAGTGTATGTATGTATGTACTATGTAATAACTCACTTAGAATGCAAATGTAAACACACACACACACACACACACACACACACACACACACACATATATATTATACATACATTTTTAAATATAAACAAACACTTTTGCCAATGAATGCACCTGGAGTGTTACTGTTTTATTTTTTAGTTTGATATGTATTATTTTTATTGTTTTTTTAGAAGTTTGACAGGATGAGCGGAGTGGTGGAGTGGTGTGGGATGGTGTGTTACAGTTTTAAAGGTTTTAGTTTGTGTGGGTTTGTGTGTGGTTGCTAAACAGGAAGTACGATCCACAAGTAGAGGCTGCATTCAGACAGTGGAGCATGAGAACTCCAGATGTTAAAATCTTTGCCACGACTGACCTACATAGGAAACAGCATAGTGAGGGTCAGAGGTCACTTGGCCTGAGGTCACGTCTACTAATATGTCTCCTCTGTGAGCTACGCAGTCAAAAGTAGCGTACACTACCATTCAAGAGTTTGGGGTCAGTAAGATATTTTTTAAAAGAAACTAATACTTTTATTCAGCATATTTTTGATGCATTAAATTGAAAGTGACAGTAAAGCATTTAAAATGTTACATAATATTTCAAATAAATGCTGTTCTTTTGAACTTCTGAGAATTAAAAAAAAAAACATTTATCAAGGTTTTCATAAAAATATTAAGCAGCACAACTATTTTCAACATTGATAACACACAGAAATGTTTCTTGAGCAGCAAATCAGCATATTAGAATGATTTCTGAAGACCATGTGACACTGAAGACTGGAGTAATGATGCTGAAAATTCAGCTTTGCATCACAGGAATAAATTATATTTTTAAATATATTCAAATATAAAGCAGTTATTTTAAATTATAAAAATATTTCACAATATTACTCTTTAACCAATATACTATACAAGACCTCAATATGTAACGTTAAATTGAGCAAATGTTTTTTAGATAACATGCAAACATGCTTAATTAACATTTTTGTAAAATTACGGCATCACGTTTTTTCTAAAATAGTATGTAGTATGGCATTCCGAACATACACATACAAGGAAACTAAGAGAATCGGGACAGAAGAGGAGACATCCAGAGGAAGAGGAAATGGGGTAAGATAGGAGACTAAATCAATAATTACAGCAAACCTCAGAGTGACTAATTACAGAGCAGCATCTCAGCCTGAGGAGCCGTGGACGCCTAATGATGGCTCTTGCTTTGAGACCAACAGGTCTGTCTGTCTACAGCTGGGAAAAACCCAGCAGTGTCTTTGGAAACCCTGTCAATCCGGATTGAATGGCACTTAAATTATTAAATCAATACAGCAATGACGGCAATTAGAACTTGAATGTTATGCGCTAATTCAATCATTATATCTTGGAAGCAATCTTAACGATTCCTCTTGCAAGCATTGCTATTACTGCTATTCATTTCAACTAACCCCTAACACATCAAGTATTAAAGGGCTCATCCAATGCACATTTTCCACAAGTTAATATGATTCTTAAGGGTCTTAATGAAGTCTGTAAAATAGTTTGGTTAAAATTTCTCAATGGTAGTGTAAAAAAACAGCTCTTTTCAGAGCAAGCCGTTTTGTAGCATTTTCCTTTAAATGTTAATGAGCTCAGCTGACCCCGCCCCTCTCTTCCGAGCTGCTCTCTGAGAGACTGTTTTAGCCGCATTCATTGTGAAACTTGCTAATTAGCACATTATTAGGAAAGGCGATTTGCAAAGATTCATTAAAAAAAACTTACACTCACTTTTTCTGTTGGTGAAGCTGGATCACGAATGATTTGCACGAACATAAATGCATTTAGGTAGATCGGGGGTGCATTCCCTTCAGAAACAAATGTAATCCACTGTAGTCTTCAGCGGCTCAGATGTCGGGAGTAACCGACCACTGCTATGTTCATTATTACATCCAACAACAGAACACCTCAATCACTAAGGAGTCGTAAACATGTAGAACAATACATTCAGAACACATTCACAAAATAAAGAAAAATCTAGTAATGCTTCAAGTGGACTTAGAAACAGAAGCATTCAGACACATTGTGTTTACTAAGAGCAGAACTCTGGTGGGCAGAACGGCACTTTGTGCAGAGATTGTTTAGTGTGAAAACACACGTAGCAGACCTGAGGAATTTTAGGGCCTAGAGTCAAGCTGTAAACCCAGGAATCTCCCACAAAACTACAAACGCAGATAGATCCAGCCAATGGCATTTATCTTATAGGCAGAAGTTACAAGAGAAAGTCAAATGCTAAAAGAATAGTGTTTGTAAGAAGCAAATCCATTATTTAAACAACTCCTCTATCCAATATTGCTTTCCCCACTCGTCTGAATCAAGACAGAAATACACACAGACCGTTTACAAGCCAAAACAGTCCAAAATGGTTCAAAACTAATATGTTGGGTGGATTTTGAAGTGAGAGACAACAGGAGACGGACTTTTTCACTGGAGGAATCGTTATTATGGACTGGTATTTTGGCCAGAAGCAACACTTTAAAGTTAAAACGTCTTGATGGATTTGCTTCTTACAAACACACAGCTTTTGGCTTCACAAGATGTTCATTGATGGACTGGAGTGGTGTGGATTACTTGTGGATTATTGTGATGTTTTTATCAGCTGTTGGACTCTCATTCTGACGGCACCCATTCACTGCAGAGGATCCATTGCTGAGCAAGTGATGCAATGCTACATTTCTCCAAATCTGTTTCAATGAAGAAACACACACATCTACATCTTGGGGGAGGATACTTACAGCAAATGTTCTTTTTTGAGTGAACTATTCATTTAAGCATGACTGAACTATCCAAAAGGCACTTTACATAAAAAACACAGGTTGCATGATGGGAGTTGTTTATACAAATCTGTGTATACAAAATGCTAAATGACTAATTACTTCCTAAAAAGAAGAGTCATAAACACAGTAATACACATACAGATGGGAGAGTGGCATGTGTGTGTGTTCAGTTATAAACAGATAAAACAATCCAGAGAGGTCAGTAAACCTTGGATGATGTGGTTTTAATTTCCAAGAAAGATAATGTGAACTATTTTTACAGCCTAATATAATAATATATCATAACTATCTACTTCCACTTTCCATTTTTTTGTGTGCAAATAAAAAATGTTTACTGTCTCAAGCCAAAAAAGAAAGTCTGGTCCTTAAATATGAAGGGGCTTGAGTCCCTCCTTCAATGTATTTTATTTATCATCTAGCAAGTGAAGAAACATGATTTGAATAATTGTTCATGTCTGGATCACAAGTGTTCCAGGATGATACACTTTAGTACTTTAATACTCAAGGTTAAAGGGTTAAAATCACTAACTCCGAGCATGAGAACCAGTAATAGTGATTTTTGACTTGAATACAATTAACAAGAACAAGAGAGCGGGAGAGTTAAATCCACAGAATAAAAAACAAAGTACAACAAAGGGATGGAGAGACTCAGAGATGAGATCGAGCGAAAGATAAATAAATCGATGGGCATTAGGAGGAGCGTTTTCAATCTAATTAAGAATGTCAGAGGCGTCTGAGCTATTGGTGAGAGGGGAGGAAGAGGTTGGAGAGGTCAAGGCCTTGTATTTCACTTCCAACTTTTCCAATTAGTGGTTGTTTGGGTGTGAGAGCAATGCAATCTCCACACAACACAACACAGACGGCCAAGTGTGTGTGTGTGTGTGTCTGATGTGACGTTCTCTGTTGGATGAAGCCTATTTTGAGGAATATTAAGATTTTTAAAGTTTAGGGTCGGCAAGATTTTAATGTTTTTGAAAGACGTCTCTTCTGCTCACTAAGGTTACATTTTTTTAATCAATAATGCAGTAAAACAGTAAAATAGTGAAATGTTTTTACAATTCAAAATATCAGTTTTCGATTTGAATATATTTTAAAATGTAATTTATACCTGTAATGCTAAGCTGAATTTTTCAGCATCATTACTCCAGTCTTCAGTGTCAAATGAATCTTCAGAAATCATTCTAATATACTGATTTATATGACTTGCTGCTTAGAAAACATTTCTTGTTATTATCAATGTTGAAAACAGTTCTGCTGTTTCATTTTTTTGTGGAAACCATGAGATTTTTGGGAAGTCCAAACAATTTATTTGAAACAGAAAACTTTTGCAACATTATCAAAGTATTTTGATCAATTTTAAGCATCCTTGCTGAACAAAAGTATTTAAAAATCTTAAGTCCCCCTATACTTTTGAAGGGCAGTGTACATTGTGACATTACTTTCATGACAATAAAGCACACTAAAGTTGTTAAATTATTTTTATGAAAGTAATGTTTTCTTTGAATATTACTTAATTAATGTTAATATAATATTAAAATATTTATATTGAGGTTTTCATTTAAATAAAGGGGTTAAAATGTCTGATGCATTACAGTAAAAAGAATTTTAATACAAAACAAAATCTGAAAATTGGCTACATTTTTCCAATGCAAAACTTTATTTTGGTTTTAAATGTGACCTGCAAACGTTTTCGTGACTTTCTGGAGCTGGTACAAAGCATTCCACTTTGAAGCATTAGGCTCACTTACTCTCTTTAAGAATTCATAAACGTGTACAGTTGAATTTGCTCATGAACGCTGTGTTTGTGTGGGAGAACATGACTCCGTGTTAAAGTGAGCATGAGAGAATGTGAACTCCAGGGATACGCCGATTGCGTCAAGCATTACAGCTCTCCTCCTTCCTTTATCAGCACCTCCTGCTCTCACATGCCTCCTCAAATTCCTTTCTCCCCTTCAGAAAAACCCCCATCATGCTCTATAACATCACACACTGGCTCACTTTTCAAATCCGAGTCCGTTTTGCTCGCCTCACATGTTGTAAAGCCTCCATCCTCACGGCACGGTCTGAAATCTCCAGGAATTTGCGCTGTTTTCCTTCCCAGATCACAGTCATCTGCTTTTTTCTATGCTAAAAGCTCACAAGAGAAAGCACTCACACAGCCCAACAGATCATCTCCAGGATAGAAGGCATGTCTGGGCCTCTCGCTCCTATTGTTCTAGCGCTCTAAAAGACATCACGGAAAGTGCTATAATACAGATTCACGGTGCTAGCTAAGGCAAGAGTCACTATTACTACTTCTCATAACAACCTTTATGGATCTGAATTCTCATAATGACTAAAATGAACATCATTAAAGCACTATAAAAAGTAATATTATAAAACCTGTGTGCTATATAAGTCTTAGGAATTCATATGATAGCTTTATGAGAGGAAACAGAACAAAATAAGACATTTAACTATGATAAAAACAGTAATTTGCTAAATATTTTTACAATTTAAAATAACTGTGTTCTATTTGAATATATTGTAAAATGTAGTTTATTCTTGTGATGAAAAGCTGAATTTTCAGCACTGTTACTCCGGTCTTCAGTGTCACATGATCCTTCAGAAATCCTTCTGATATGCTGATTTATTGCTCAAGAAATATTTTGTTGAAAACAATTGTGCTGCTTAATATTTAAGATATTTGAACTTTGCAAAAGATTTCTATCACCTTTGATAATTTTACTGAATTCTGAATTACAAATTGTGCTTTGAAAGACTTATAAATTCATATAATCGCTTTGTGTGAGGAACCGACCACAACAGACATTTCCCTCAGATTAATACTTAAAGGGATAGTTCATGCCAAAAAAAAAAAAAAAAAAAAAAAAGAAGAAAAGAATTTTGTCTAATCTTTTTTTGTTTTTAATGTGAGAGAATATGGTGTAAAAAAAAAGTGTGGTCTACTGTGGTTTTTTGTGAGGGGGGGGAGAGAAAAACAAAGAGATTTTATAATCTTCTTTAGTGTTCTGCAGATGAAAGAAAGTCATACAGGTATGGCACGACATTTGCACATATCTAAAACTATCACTTTAATCTCATGTCTATCTAGACCGAACTGAAATGTTCACACTACGTAACATTTACTGTCCGCATGTGACGCAGATCGAGGCTCGAGCTGGTCTGAAATCAGGAAGCAGATGCGTTTCGGTGTTTGAGAACGCTGTTGAAAGAATGAAAAGGCTTTTCATGAAATACCTCTCTGATCAAATTAGCCTTGAGATTCGGGAGGCAGGAAGACTCAATTTCATTAAAGCCTTTGAGAGTTGTGGGCTTGTGTGTGTGACGATGGTTGTAAGAAAAGCTCATTCATTAAAGAATGATGGAGAGCAGGATTTCTGTGCATTAGGATGACAGAGTTAATGCTCAGGTCAGATCTGACTCAAAAAAAAAAAAAAACAACATAAAAGGGAGACATCAGCCTCCAACGACCAAATTCTAATTTTACATCAGTGTATATGTCACAATATAGCTATTTTTACTGGAATTCTATATTAAATAAGAATTTAATCATATATATTTTTGATTTAATCCAGTAAATTAAACAACAATAAATAAATAAATAAATAAAACAATCGTAAACGATTAAAATACATCTTGTTATTCATATCAAACACCCTTAATAACAAGGTTTTCCTCATCTTGACTTAGGACACAAATCAGTGTTCTTTACATTTATTCAGTTCTTTACATTTTATGCAAGTCTAAAATATTCAGTTAGTACAGAAATTTAATAATCAAATGTAAAATAAGCAGCATAGTCTTCACTGTAAGAATTAAACTTCTGTTGTTTCTTATTAAAGCTACAAAAGTCGTTCAGTCAAGAGCAGTGAGTGATTTTCTCTTTGTCTTTTGTTTTTTGATTAATAGTAAGCACAAAGTCAGCAGCAGAAAATATAGCTTGCTGTCACTTTAAGAGCCGATCCAATTTACTGTCACCCACGGATTTTCATTCTCAAATGTTTGCATTCATTTAAGACATAACCAACGAGGGTTTCCGTGAATAATAATCACCAAGCGCTGCATTTTGACACATTTTTACGTGTATCTGACCGCTTAGGCACACAACTTAAGCTAGATGTTCATTTTACATATCCGTGTCGGAGCGCATGCACAGAAAAACCTCGCTTTTTTAAAAAAAAAACAAGAATAATTCTAACAAACTTTAATAAATTAAGCAGGTCCCATTTTGCAAAAGTAACAATACATGATTTTACTGACTTGCACGTGATGTTTGGGTTTTTAAGGAGGAGCGAAAGTGCACCGCTGGAAAGGGGGCGGAACGGGGCAGAGTTTCATTAACGTTGGGAGTCTGCAATGGAAACTATATTTCGATTAATTGCACAGCTCTAGCCAGAAGAGTCTTGATGGAACTCATTATGTCTCTCATACACAAACGGCACAAAGCGCCTCCCTCAATGCAACTATTTCTTCTCGTCTGCTTTGCTTTTTCCTTCTTTTTTATCTGCTCCATCTATCAGTTTCTGAAACAACAACTCTTTTCAACTCTTTTATATCACACAGGATTCCTC
Source organism: Cyprinus carpio (assembly GCF_018340385.1). Taxonomy (NCBI): domain Eukaryota; kingdom Metazoa; phylum Chordata; class Actinopteri; order Cypriniformes; family Cyprinidae; genus Cyprinus; species Cyprinus carpio. The sequence continues at coordinate 27,640,239 of NC_056589.1, forward strand.
AGCTATTTCCCACAATCCCTCAGCTCCCTCCCATGTCTTCCTGGCGGCAGTATCAGGGCATCTCTGATATAGATAGTCGCTCAACTGCTGCCCTGGGCAAATAATTCGTCCCACACCATTTGTTCTACAGATATGAATGATTCCTCAAGTCATGTGAAGAGGAGAGGCATGCTGTTTTTTTAGAGCTGCATGATTAAGCAAAATAAAACCAAAATTGCGGTATTGCTTGGTACAATTATCAGATCACAAAGAATAAGAGGCATTTTAATTTAGTAATGTCGGTGGACTTGGAAAAAAAGGTGTTTATTATTATTCTTTCCACGGTTGACACAAAATACCTTCTGTTCACTCTTGATTAGTTCATGCTATAACTAATAAAGAGGAAGAGATGATCGTTCACGTGCCACTTGAAATGAGGCGCTACAGCGATCTATCACCACACATTAAAGAGCCACAAAATGGTATTTTTTTGAATTTCTTAAAAAAAGACAAAATTTGAAAGCTGACACTTTGTTTCATACAAAACGTAACCTGCTCTGATTTGTCTGCCGGTGTGTTATCAGTGTCCTCTTTGCTCCGCAATGTATTTTTCACTGTATTACAGCACCATGGCTTGTCGGACGTAGCAACAGTAACTAAGGGGGCGGGTCTTTGCGAAGGTTCAGCTGAACAGGAAGGTCCCTAAAACAGTGAACACAAGTGAAGTAACACAAGTGCTGATGTCAACATTTGCGAAAAGGTGAGCAACAGGAGGAAAAAAAAACACAGACTACAGCAGAGCCCTTCATGTTTGAAGTTACTACTGACTCCAGCGTTCTGGTCTGTAAGAGTCAGCAGCACTACCCAAAATACACTATGAACTCACCACCGCCAAATATATCTGACACAGTGTGAGTATGACTGTGCTGGAGTTCTGGGGTAATAACATATCTGCTCACACGGCCGTCCCCTCGCCCTGTCTGAGAGATTACTGTCAGAGCATTAGTGGGCCACTAGGTAAACAGGAAGATCAAACTCACAAGAGCAACTCAATCAATGGGGCTCTTTGACTCCTGGCTGAGACGTCGATTCATCCCTCTAGACCACCTTGAGAATGTGTGCGTATGTGTTTGTCAGCAAGAGTCAGATGGAGAAACAAAGAACAGAGGACAGAGACCAGATCTATGAATGTATTTCACAATGAGAGAGCAAAAAGAAGAAGCGAAGTCCATAAAGTCACTTTTAAAAACACGCAATATAATATGACACCATGAGATTTTTTGTTGCAACAGATCAGCTTTTGGCGTCTGTAATAATCATCTCATGCTAGTCCACATTACACAACATACAAACAACTCAAATCTAAAGAACAAATTAATTGTCAATACAAATTCGCATAATCAACTTGAATCCGATGCGAAATCTGCGTGGGGAAATCTTCCACACTCAAGCGAAATTCCAGACATGACACGAAAATGACGAAATGACACGATTTAAACCATGAAAATTTGCAGAACACCGGTAAATGTGACTGTAAATTTAGTCTAATTTGACTAACTGTATGTTTGATGAGCTTTAGTCTTAATGAGCTTTATTTGAAAGTAAAGTCCACTCCTTTGCATTAATTGAAAAGTCAACACTTTTTCCAAGTTTACATCTCACAATTTTGACTTGCAATTGCAAATTTAAATTGCTCACAATTCAGACTTTTCTTCGTCCAATATGCTTTATAAACTCACAATTGCAAATCAGCACCTCAAGTTCACATTTCACAAGTTGATATCTTGCAGTTTTTGTCAGAATTGCAAGAAAAAAGTCAGAATTGTAAAACATAAGCTCAGAATTGCGAGAAAAAAAATTATAACTGAAAGATAAAAAGTTGTAATTATGTATATTTTTTTTTATTCTGTGGCAAAAATGGACTTCCATAAGAAAATTTTATATTATACATATATATATATATATATATATATATATATATATATATATATACTAATTTTAAGTCAACATAAAAACTATGACATGATCTTGGACAGTTTGAGATCTTAATCAGACTGTATTTCTATATTTCACAGCCTCATTTTCACATCAAATTGAAGGTAAAGTGTGGTGACATCAAACGATATTGCAAAAATTAAGACTTTAAAAACAAAGTTTCCAAATGGGTTTTCATGCATTTCAACCTTCCCTTCCATCTTTAACTTCCATTATTCGGGCAAAGACTGATTCAAAATTAGATGAGACAAAGTTGACATGCCTCAAAAAAAAAAAAAAAAAAAAAAAAAAAAAAAAAAAAAGATAAATGTTTATTTTTCATTTGCAGTTTTCTGCACATTAAAACGAGCATTTTCATAGCATAAATAATTACAAGCATCACCTTTAAATATGGCGTCTAGCCTGACTAAGGTTATTGATGGAGTGCGCGGCATCATCACTAGCAGAAGCTAGAGATCTGCACATTCAGCAGGATTCCAGATGGTTAGCTGACTCACGCCTTGACTGACTTTCATGTCTCACTATTTTTTGTCTTCTTTTCTGCCTGTAGTCGGGGACAGCAGAAACACCAGCTGAAGGTCTTTGGCTATGAGGCATAAAGCTACTAAAGGATAAGTTCCCTTCCAAAATAAACATTTCCTGATCATTTACTCACTTCCATGTCATCCAAGAGCTGTCTTCAGTCACAAAGAAATGAAGGTTTTTGAGGAAAACATTCCAGGATTTTTCTCCATATAGTGGAGTACATCGCGGAGCTAATGCAAGATGAGCATTTGTGGTTAGAAAGTATATAAATTTAGATTTTTTTAAGAAGACAGATCGTTTTGCTAGATAAGACCCGTTGGTCCCCATTGAAGTCCATTATATGGAGAAAAGCCTGGAATGTTTTCCTCAAAAACCTTCATTTCTTTGTGACTGAAGACAGAGCTTGGATGACACGGGGGTGAGTAAGTGATCAGGAAATTTTTATTCTGGAAGTGAACTTATCCTTTAAAGTGTGCTGCGAGCTGTTCTCTGCAAAGATGCAGAGATAAATGCTGGCAGAATTTACATGCAATAAAGTTTGTCCTTTCTCCAAACAGAAGGTATGACATACAGATTACTAAATTTAAGAATCAGATGTTTTAATTAAGCAATACCTTTATTGTGAATAAAGGTAAAGCTATACAGTATGACACAGAGTGAAGCACCTGTTATATAAGTATACAAGTCGCTTTTAAGTCGCAACATGTTTCAAATTATTAAAAATGTGACTTTCTGGATATTCTGGAAAATACAGTATGCACACTTTTTTTTATATATAATTTGCAATAAAAAAATTCTAATGCAAATAGGAGAGGTGTTTAGAAAACCAGTTTAAAAACTATTATTTTAAATTATTTTTGCACTTTTATTAGCAAAAACTAAATTACACATTCACCCTTAAATTAGACTAGTCTGTCAGACAGTCCGTCAACTAATCACTTGTTAAAATATACAGTTTAACCTATCCTGACCCTCTCTCGCGATCTCTTTTGGACACTTCTTTTCACTCTATAACACAAACACACACCAAAATAGGCTCTGCAGCAGATTACTATTGCACTGCAGTTTTCGTCTTCAGCTCCCTTGTGAGGGTGTGCCACTGTCAAATATCTTCTTAAACACCCGTAAGCATGTACAAACACATACAAGCTCAAGACGTGCATAAATTCTGTGTCCAAACGCAGCGGTTTTAACACGACTCCCTCCCCCTGCTCTGAAACAGCCCGCAATCCCTTTTAAGAGAAGACAAGGAGAGAAAAAACAGGAGGGAAAAAAAGAGAAAAGCCGCACAGTTATGATTTCCAGCTGTGGGAACGACTGGCCCGCGAGCAGGAAGTCCAAAGGAAATGCCTTCGTCACATCCCGCTACTGTGTTTGTTCTTCAAAAATGGGGAGAATTTTTTTCTCTTTTTTTCTGCGGCCTGTTTTATTCATTTGTTTTTATAGATGTGTGTGTGTTTTAGGCAGTGTTTTAACTTAAAGCCTTACCTCATATCTTCCAATAAATCACATTCCGTCTGGTGTTTGAGATGCAGGCGGCCGAGCTGCTCCGTATGTGTGTTCTTCAATTCCTGTGTCACTTTTACCTGAAGAGCGGACGACATTATTAGAAGTGAGGAAGAGGATGGCACATGCAGGCTGCACAAACACACACAATGTCCCACATGAGCTCATTATTGCTTTCCAGCTCCAGTCAACTGTACGAGACACGCTGACAAATTCACAATCCTTCCAAACAACAACAGCAAAATTCCCACTAATCAAACTCGAACAGAACAGACAGACACAGTTTTAAGGTCAATTCCTTCTATAAAAAAATATCTGTGTCATTTTTTGTTATATATTAAACCTTTTTCCTGACCCAGGACCTGTTTGAAAAGTTATTTTTTTGACACTCAATGTGTGAAAGTAACACGCTTCAGCTTTAAACTATTCTATGTTACACAATACAGTACTGCTCATCTTATAGTTTAGATTAATATAGACATTAAATATGGTTTTTCAATAGTCTAAACTATAAGATGAGCAAACACAAACCTGATCTAACTGACCTGGACTAACAATGATGATGCTTTGTGTTAAGTGCTGTACGTTTTTAGCATACAATAGTAATTAAAAACTCACATTATTACATCAACTGAAACTAAAAATAAAAACTGTAGCAAAATTAAAAACAGATTCACATATTTCTGCTGACATTGACATTTCTGAAGAGATCTTATCATCCTAAAATTAATACTGAAGTATGTAAAATGTCTCAAATGTTTCCACGTTATGTTGACTGAATAAGATTAAATGATTTTATCAAAACAGTTAAGAGAAAAATGTGTTATTTAGCATGATAGGAATTGCTTTCTGGCATGACATCCTAATATTCCACATTTAATGGAATCTAAAGGGAATTTATGAACTTAATCAGCAAACTTATGAGATATGTGTAAGCCACACCTTTAGAACATATCATGGTAATGAAAGAGCAAATCCTCACATACCATAGTATTCTGTCCAAAAATACCTGTGTTTTGTAAGGGTTACACTCTTAATAATAAAGGTATCAAAAGGGGGTTTCGCAGCGATGACAAAAAAAAAAAAAAACTTTCAGTGAACAGTTCTTAAAAAAAAACATATTTTCTTAGTGTGAAGAACTTTATAATAATATAAAGAATGCATTTCCACTATAATGAAATGGTATGTTTGTTAGAGGAACCATTGAATAAAAATAAAGGTTATTTATTGGCAGAGTGTAGTGTCATATCAGTGACATGAAAGAAAATCATTTTAGGTTTATCTACAGGAAGTTGCAAACCTAAATGCTTTGAGGTCAACAATAAAGACACAGGTGATGGTTTCGTTTAAGACCTTTAACCACTCACATCCTGAAGTATGTGGAAGTGAAAGTCGTGGAATGATAAAGAACCCTTCCATTATGAATCAACATTAATTAAGCTCATAAATAACTCGGTGCTGGAATGACTATGTGGCGCAACCACCCAGGACTCTGTAAAATAATCTTGATTATAGGAAATATGGCATTGATAACAACTAATTTATGAGTTAAAGGAATAGTTCACCCAAAAATGAAAATTTACTGGAAATGTACTCACCCTCAGGCCTTCCAAGATGTAGACAAGTTGTTTCTTCATGTAGCATTAAATCTCTTGCTCACTAATGGATCCTCTGCAGTGAATGGGTGCCGTCAGAATGAGAGTCCAAACAGCTGATGAAAACATCTTAATAATGGATGTGTTTCGTACAAACACACAGATATTTGCTTCTCCATATGTTAACTGCTGGTCTGGAGTGGTGTGGATTATTGTGATGTTTTTATCAGCTGTTTGGACTCTCATTCTGATGGCACCCATTCACTGCAGAGCATCCATTGCTGAGCAAGTGATGGAATGTTACGTTTCTCCAAATCTGTTCTGATGAAGAAACAAACTCTTCTACATCATGGATGGCATGAGGGTAAGTTCTCAGTTTACTATTCTCTTAAAACAATTAAGATGAACACATTCTCCTCAATGTCTGGGTTCAATAACAGGTACTGGAACCTGAACCAAACGTAACAACAAAGAAGGTAATACTCAGCTACAAAAAAACAACAGGACCAGACCAATGAGCCTGGGCAGGTTAACTAATATCTGGGGAGCAGCTGTTAATTACAACAGAAGGTCTCCACTTGCAGGTGAGGAGATAATTGGTTCTGTAACAACTCCCTAAAGGTTAAAGGCAAGGAGGATGGAAAATAATACAGAACGCCCCGGTATCCAACCCTACCAGCATCAGCAGGACACATTGTTACAAGCTGCAGCATAACACATGGTTTGACAGCCGGCTGCACGGCTCTCATCAACACTTTGAGCTGTACAGGTGAAGCATTATTACTCCGAGATGGAGGAAACATTCCCAGCAGCATTTGCGTCAGAGGAAAACAACAGTGCATCAACAGAACAGCACATTTTCCAGGCATTTACTCAGATCTTTGTTGTGGAAATGTCCACACTGATGCCAGACACAGATCAAATCCGATTTTTGGTTTGAAAGACACATTTACAGTCTGTCCAGCACATGCACCTTTTAATCTCACATTTAACCTATGATTTATACAAACCATATACTGTAGCCTATCCTGTGTCCTGCATACCTATAGAAAGCGCTAGACGTCATTTTACTGTGCATTCAAAAGAAAGGAAATATTATCAGCGCAAAGCAAACGCATCTTTGTTAAATATTTGCATTTTAAAACATCGTTTAGCCAAAATAAGAGGGTTATTGTGGGGTAAACGTGTGCTACATGCTATCTGCCATCCTTCTCTTCACAAGACAAAGCAGCTGCAAAGAGTCAGACGTCACCTTTATGGATTTTACACTCTTATGCAATGCTTTGAGGATTACAGTGCATACATGTGTGCGGAATGATAGAATACAACGGTTTCGCGTAGTAATTTCACATTCCTCCATACAGCCTGTGGGACGTGAGTTTGAAACCCAACACCTCTGCTGTCACCTCTGAGGGACACAGAAACACAGCTTTCTGCAGGATATATGAATTTAAACTCATCTCTCCCTCATGTGCATGACATCAGGACACATTTAAGCGAGATGTGTAACACAATGTCAGACTTTAGGGTGAGAATAATGATCGGTGATCCGTCTATTTGACAAAAGCGTTGTGACTCGGTCCAATCGGTGTAAAAACACACAAGACGACTCTCGTGGCTGCAGGGTTTAACCGTTATCTGAGGGCAAATCAGCCTAAAACACTCATCTTTCGTCTCTAGAAAATGACCTGCTGAATTTCGGGATTATTTACAACCGCTGCCGCTTGAAAAACAACAATAAAAACAGGACCGATCTAGAAAACTCTTGATACATTGTTTCAAAACAAACCGCGGCTGGATACAAAGTTGCAACTTCGGGAAATGTAAAAAATCACATTTTTTTCAAAAACACACGTTGCTCCAACGCTGGTTTCTTACCTTTCTTGGCGGAGGCTGCATGTTTGAACATTGGCGCAAATGAAGTAATATCCCACAGAAATGATTCCCACTGCGATCGGGAGAGATGGTTGAGAAAAGGGGAGCAGACCGGGATTCGGATCTAAATTCAGACGGCCATGATGAAGCAGGTCCAGTCGGGCAGACGCTTAACAAACACTGCGGATCAAGGGAGAAAGTAATGAAAGAGAGAAGAATATGCCTCCAAAGATGAGTCTCCAACCGTAAAATCCAGCCCGACAGCGCCCCGGACCGGACACACCGAACACCGCTGCACGAACCTTACTACGGGGAAGGCTTAGGTCCTGAATATTAATTACGTAACGGGACGTTCGCTCACTTGGCGAACCTGATTGGCTTACGTTGGTGAGTGGGCAACGGTCAGCGGCTTATTTTAATATTAATGAAGTGACGTGATTGGACAGTTCCAGAATGCGCCAACGGCGAATAGAGCTCATTACTATTCATAAACTAGGCCTTTGCCATAGTAAAGTTAGTATATTTCTCAATCCTAGTGATTCTTTATCCAGAGGATGAAAATAAAACAAATTTGGATGTACTTCGGAAAGAGGTGCAAAATGAATTTTCGACTGTAGAATTCGGTAAAACAGATATCAAATGCGTAAAATAATTAGACAAACAGTTTTGGAATGTAGGCTATAAAACATCTGTAGCACCGACATATAAAGCCATAAAGCAAAACATGAGGTTACACCTCCAAAGGTTTTATTTGATTTTTCTTGGAATGTGTCATAAAGGTCCTTAAACTTGTGTCTTGTGTATTTGCAATAAAGATCGTATAAAATCCTGTAAATTTCACTGGATGTTACTTAACAATAATCAGATGTAAGAATCTCATAAAATGGATTCCAATACCATGATGAACCTCCTATTAATGTATCACAGACAGTGATCTTTTGACTTTTTCCACAGTGTAAATCTATCTGAACAGGCCGGGGCTAGTTGTCACAAGGGAAGAAATTAATGAAAGAACAGTCAAAACCACTACTCAGTCTTTATTATGACTATTTTCTACATGATAGAGTAATGAAAAATCTGAAGTCTGTATAATGACTTTATATAATAAATGAGCTATATAATGATCAAATCATGTGACACAATCTATATCCTATATTTGAGTTGCTTCTTTGTCTAGATGGCGGTTCTATATGAGGTGCATCTTGGGACACTTTTGAAGCATCTGTTGAAGATTCTGTTCACTTGTCAACTGATCATCCTTCAATTTTATTTTTAGTAATTTTTTTAAAGAAATGTATACATAATCTGCCATTTAAGTTTGTACATTTTAAGGTTTTTAAGATCATCAGAAACATAAATTCAGTCAAGTGTGCCCAATCATTGTACGTGCAGAGACTGACCATATATAGTTTAGCCCAGGTTCATAACTCTGCTTGTGAAGGGTAATAATTACAGATTAGTGAGGCAAGTACGACAACAATCCAACACCTTGTCATTCTTTCTTTCCTTCACAGTAACACAGTCACAGAGGAAAGATACAAATCTGATGAAGCCTGTTTTGTTTTTGTGCTGGAACTGTGAGGGTCTCAGATGCTTTACTGTTTTTTGTGTTTTTTTTTTTTTTGCATTTTTATTAAGTTTGCTAGTGTTCAGAATATTTTCTTGTATTTGGACTGTATAATGGTTTATCAGGGAACCAAGCAATAGGCTTCACGTGTTAACATCTAAACTATGGTTTTATTCAAGTTCCCTGAACGATTATATTTCCAGTTTCTTTCGGGCTGTGTGAATTTTTCCTCACTGTACTGTTGGGCAAGACGTTAATTATTGATAATTAGCATATGCCTTTCTCCTTTGCCAGACTCTTTAGGGTTCTCGCCAAGGGCACTATTCTGAAACATGTTAAAATGCAAAGCTTGGTGTGTGTGTTGTGTTGTGGGACAAGGCCATGTTTACCACTGTGTGGCATCCCCTCTTCTTTTTATAACAGTCTGCAAACGTCTGGGACTGAGGAGACAAGTTGCTCAAGTTTAGGAATAGGAATGTTGTCCCATTCTTGTCTAATACAGGCTTCTAGTTGCTCAACTGTCTTAGGTCTTCTTTGTCGCATCTTCCTATTTATGGAGTGCCAAATGTTTTCTGTGGGTGAAAGATCTGGACTGCAGGCTGGCCTACAGTACTACGCAGCCATGATGTTGTAATTGATGCAGTATGTGGTCTGGCATTGTCATGTTGGAAAATGCAAGGTCTTCCCTGAAAGAGACGACGTCTGGATGGGAGCATATGTTGTTCTAGAACTTGGATATACCTTTCAGCACTTGATGGTGCCTTTCCAGATGTGTAAGCTGTCCATGCCACACGCACTCATGCAACCCCATACCATCAGAAATGCAGGCTTCTGAACTGAGCGCTGATAACAACTTGGGTTGTCCTTGTCCTCTTTAGTCCGGATGACATGGCGCCCCAGTTTTCCAAAAAGAACTTCAAATTTTGATTCGTCTGACCACAGAACAGTTTTCCACTTTGCAACAGTTCATTTTAAATGAGCCTTGGCCCAGAGAAAACACCTGCGCTTCTGGATCATGTTTAGATATGGCTTCTTTTTTGACTTATAGAGTTTTAGCCAGCAACGGCGAATGGCACGGTGGATTGTGTTCACCGACGATGTTTTCTGGAAGTATTCCTGAGCCCATGTTGTGATTTCCATTACAGTAGCATTCCTGTATGTGATGCAGTGCCGTCTAAGGGCCCGAAGATCATGGGCATCCAGTATGGTTTTCTGGCCTTGACCCTCATGCACAGAGATTGTTCCAGATTCTCTGAATCTTTGGATGATATTATGCACTGTAGATGATGATAACTTCAAACTCTTTGCAATTTTTCTCTGAGAAACTCCTTTCTGATACTGCTCCACTATTTTTCGCCGCAGCATTAGGGGAATTGGTGATCCTCTGCCCATCTTGACTTCTGAGAGACACTGCCACTCTGAGAGGCTCTTTTTTATACCCAATCATGTTGCCAATTGACCTAATAAGTTGCAAATTGGTCCTCCAGCTGTTCCTTTTATGTACATTTAACTTTTCTGGCCTCTTTTTGCTACCTTTTTTGGAATGTGTAGCTCTCATGAAATCCAAAACAAGCCAATATTTGGCATGACATTTCAAAATGTCTCACTTTCAACATTTGATATGTTATCTATATTCTATTGTGAATAAAATATAAGTTTATGAGATTTGTAAATTATTCCATTCCTTTTTTACTCACAATTTGTACAGTGTCCCAACTTTTTTGGAATCGGGTTTGTAGATGAGTTTGTTTCTTCTTGGGAACAGATCACTTGCTCAGTAATGGATCCTCTGCAGTGAATGGGTGCCGTCAGAATGAGAATCCAAACAGCTGATAAAAACATCACAATAATCCACAAGTAATCCACACCACTCCATTCCAGTCCATCAATTAATGTCTTGTGAAGCAAAAGCTGTGTGTTTCTAAGAAACAAGTCCATCACTTTTAACTTCAAACCATTGCTTCTGGCCAAAATATCCATAATCCATAATATTGCTTTCTCCAGTCATCTCGTCTGAATCAGGAGAGAAATCGGTACAGATCAAGCACCGTTTACAAGCCAAAACAGCTCTAAACAAAAATGAGGGTGGATTTTGATGTGAGAGGACAACAGGAGATGGACTTTTTCAGTGGAGTGTGAGCACATCTTAAGCACATTTTAGACTTTTGTGGAATTATTTCTTTAAAGTGACTGTGTGAGGCTTCCAGAATGATTTACATATTATTTGCTGATACCATGGCCTATGAGAGCATGCTGAGGCATGTAAACACACCCACAGCTGATATACGCAGAATAAACAGGCAGAGGCACTGCAGGTCTGTGTAGGTAAGCAAACTGAAAGGAGGCACAACTGTTAGTTACATTGCTGAAGGAACCACTGAAAGCATCTGTGTGAGTTGCTTTTCATTTTGCATGTGTAAATGATGATTCTTTAACATCAGTATAAAATGCATTACCGTTTTTTATATTGAGCTTGCACTTTAAAAAGATTGTTAATGATAAAATAAAACAATCAAAATCAATCCAAAGAGAGAGTAACTAAATTATGCATTCATAAAATGTATAATCTGTTTAACTTAAAACGGTCAAGATGTCTAATAGCTTTGTTCAAGTCACATCAAATGTCATTAGATGCTGATATGATTGATGACAAATATTGGATGAAATTCTGAGGAAATTTTTAGTGAGTTAGCTACTTTATGGTTTTATCCAGTGCACTGATCGATATGTGTTGGTCTGTGTCATCACTGAAAGCACAGTAAGGGGTGTGTGACTACCAGAACAACCATTTAGTGATACTTTTAAAAACTCATTTTCTGCACTGGGCTTTGAAAAACAACTGGAAACACTCAGTTAACAGCAAAGTTCAAGAAATGCTTGTATGCTGATATATTCTAGCCAGTGCATGCTGACATTTATAAAATGTCTATTAAATTCTAACTTAAATGCACAACAACCAGGTTTATATATTTATCATCAATAAATCCAAATTGTATCAATCTCATACATTTTAACTGATTAAACATTGCTAGTTTGATAGCTAGTCATATTTTATATACCTGTCTATAATTTGTATATTTTGTCCCCTCCGTCCTGAATCTCATATCATGTTCCTCAGATACGATTGATTTCTTTGTCTTTTTCTCTGACAGATCTGGATCAGAATGCCAATTTTTAACAACACAAACACAATGAATGTCAGCAATCATGATGACTGTAAGACCGAAGAAAACTTAAAGTACATTCTCCTCCCGGTGAGTTACACTTTGGCGTTTGTGTTTGGTCGGGATTGAAAGGCCATGTACATCATCCTGTTTCACACCAAACACTGGAAGCCCAGCACCATCTACATGATCAACCTCAACGTCTGTGACACGCTTTACATCCTCACCCTGCCGTTCCTCATCTACTATTACGCTGATAAGAACGACTGGCCGTTCGGTGAGCTGATGTGTAAGCTGATTCGCTTTCTCTTCTACACAAACCTCTACGGAAGCATCCTCTTCCTCAGCTGCATCAGTCTGCACCGGTTTTTAGGCGTCTGCCACCCGATGCGCTCTTTGTACTGGATGAACAGCCATCGTGCTCGTTTGATTTCTGTGGGAATATGGGTGATCATTCTCATCTTACAGGCACCGATTCTTTATTTCTCCCAGGTGAGACATAATGGTAATGATCTGGTCTGTCATGACACCACCATCAAGGAGCTTTTCAATGACTTTCTGGTCTACAGCACGGTGGTGATGTTCCTGTTTTTTGTCCTACCGTTTGGGGTGGTGCTGGTCTGCAACGGCCTGATGGTGAAGAAACTTCAGGAACCCGGTATTGGTGGCGGTCAAATGTCACAACACTTTAAGCAGAAGTCGGTGAAGATGATTATTATTGTGCTTTTGGCTTTCATGTTGTGCTTCTTGCCTTTTCACGTGAACCGCAGTATATGCTACACCTTCTGTTACCTGGACAAACATGTGAGCTGCTTGATGCTGGAGGATGCAAACATGGCCTACAAGGTCATGTGACCTCTGGCCAGTGCCAACAGCTGCATCGACCCCATCTTTTACTTCATGGCAGGACAGGGCTTCAGAAGCTGCAACAAGAACAAGAAAAGTAAAGCAAGATCTGAAAACAGGAAATCACTCTCAACCTCTCTGAAAGAGTTTGTGGTCAAGGGCGTCACTCCGGGGAAATTACCCATAATACAAGACTGTGATCAATATTGATGGAATTAACAGTTCATTTGGAATCTCTGGACTTCTTGGAGTCTCTGGAGCTCCTAACAAGGAACCATTTGGTGTTGTATAAATGGAAAGACTTTGTGACCCTTCTAAAAGACGTTTTATAGAATGTGAAGGACCATATGGTTAAATATATCTGCTCTTTGACTAGAGAACGTGCTGCGTTCTATTCATACTGCATAATGGTGGTGAAGTTCCAAACTCTGCATCTGTTTGGAAACCTTGCAAACTGACACTGTGCTTGAGGATTCATGGGAATATGCTAATTAAGTGTTTATGAAAAGTTGTGTAAGGAAGGTTAGTAATGGAATTTCACTAAAATTTGGTTCAGTTCCAGGATACTGTTCAAATCAGCTAGAGCTGTCTTTACATGCCTTTAATCAGCAGGTCAAGCCAGTTTTGTTATTCTTAGCTAAAACTGAAAGTAAAACTATTAAAAATCGTTAACTGAAATAAAGGTGAAATAAAATATAAAGATTAGAAACTTGAAAGTGAAATTAAATTAAATTGAATTAAATGTTTCATTTGAAATACTACAATTTCTAAAACTAGAACTGAAAATAAAAATAAATTAAAGCTAAATAGAAATATTTAAACATAACAAAATGACTAAAAACTAAAATAAAAATAAAAACTATAGATAAATAAAGAAAATATAAAAATAATAGGTAATTCATAATATTAATAGTCTTATTCTTTGTAAATAATATTAAAATAACAAATAAAGTCCATCAGGGAAAGCTGCATGTCAGTAAATTCATTAACAATTATATTAATGGTAAAGGAGAGGTTGAAAATAAATAACATTTCATTTGATGTCTAATTGTTTAAAGTGTTGAAACCAATAATGGGGGTATATGATTTATAGTTTTATATTCATTGCAGTAATATCTGAAAAAAATCTAAGAAAAAAAATCTATTTGTTATCGTTTACAATCAAGTTTTGTACTTATGCAAAGTAAAAAAAAAAAAATTATATATATATACATATATATATATATGTTGTTGTAAAAGAATAGGGATTTAGGATGCACATAGTCAATCAGTAGGCTATACTTGGTCAAATACAGGTTGTGTAGGGCAAGACCTGTTTATAGTTTTCAAGAAAATTAACATATGAATATAAGAAAACTGTACATCATGTGGTTTAAATACCAAGAAAATCAATAAATACCTCATATAAGTAACTACTGTAAGTAGTGTGCACGTTCAAGGTTATATATGCTTTCACTGGACTCTGAACCCATGACTTTGGCATTGCTAGTGCCAAACAATTTCAAATTAAACTACATTAACCAAAATATGAACTGTCTTCTACGGAGATTTTTTCCTTTCAGGTCACTTACTGTCGTTCTGAACATACAATAGCAGTATTGTATAATATGTTAAACTAGCACGTTTTAAAGATGTTGATGTAGCTGTTTAAGGGTGAAGTTTAAATGAATTTGTTACTTAGATTTAAGCAGATGCTAAAAATTTTGTTGTGTTCCATGGTTTGCACTAACTTGTAAAATAAAAACTGTCAATTTATTAAGAAATTTCATTTTTTCCCTTCTCTCTCTAATCGAAATGTTTCAAACAAAACACGTTTTCTTAAAAGACTATTGTTTGAAGTTGTACTGTATCTCTTTCCATCCTGCACTCTCAGAGATAAAGGTATAAAACTGTCACTGGGATGGTACACTTTTAAAACATGTACCTTTAAAGTGTTGTAGCCTACAATTTTTGGCGTCAATAAGTTACAAAGATGCATCTTTTTGCTTTTGTACCTTAAAGTACCAGCCATTTTACTTAAATTTAGCTAAACACTAATCTAGCTAACAAACCCAGCATTAGCTAAACATTCCTACTCTGTAACTTGCTTGTATTACTACAGTAGCACATGGATGTACTGTAGGCCCTATGTATTGTCTCTCTAACTGAAGCAAAACACTAACAATAAGTTACACAGTGACTACTTTCGTACACGTTCAAGAAACTAACATTGTGAGACAAATATAATGCAATTTAACAGAAAACAATGTGAGTGGTGCCAAATACTTTAGATATACAGCACAGAGACTGTGCACTCTTTATGAACACTTTATGAATGGGAGAAAATCCAACATGCAATATGGTGGAAGAGTCAGTTGCTAATTGGAAAAGTCATTGCATAACTGCAGGTGCCCTTAGAAGCGCATGCACATTTCTGATTGCACAAGGGCTGGTTTAGCCTGAAATTACTTTTAACATTTTTTTTTTAACGCTAATTAGAGCATAACAAATAACATTTACGAGATATTTGTTGTCAGATTTCAATGGTGATTTGAAATCTGAAATTTTATCATAAGCTTGGTGAACAGCTTTAAAGAATGTTTCCCCATTCAAAAAGATCTTGCATGACTGAAGTATCTGCCGGAGAGGAGTTTCAAAGATGGGCGCCATGTAAAGTGACTTAAAGCGGCTTTGGTGGTGCCTCAGGATTTAGAAACAGCTCTGCGCTTCTCATGCAGTGTGCGACCACCTTTAAACTTACTCTTCTGTATCTTGCAACCAATATTAATATTCTCTTGATATTCAATGTTAATAAATTAACAATGTGCAGTGCCACCACACGTCAGAATAAATACTTCTTATAAGGTGTAATGAAATGTCATCAAACTGCCAGCAGCAAATGAAATTTTACGGTAGCATGGGGTGGTCAATCAGATGTGCCACTGTTACTGTTTATAATGCATTCTGATTTACACACCCTTTATTAAAATAGCTGGCAGTATATTCTGCAGTTCCATTCCAAACAAAGTCTGTTTTGTTTCATTGCTTTGACCTTCAAAGCAATAGTTCAACCAATGGAGTAATTTTACACAAACAATGGAAGTCAGGGGCATGAGAAGAGTTTTTGGAACTTCTTCCACTAAAACAAACAAGCAAAGAAAAAAAAACCAGTTCTCTTCGCATACCAAGTGATTGACAGGCCATTGACTGACACTCTGACCAATGAGAGCAGGCTTGAGGCGTGTTGACATGAGTAGTCCCACCCACAATGAAGAAATGCAGCATGATCAGGCAGAGGAAGATCAGCACTGTGTAGGTATAAAGAGCGCAAGGGGACATTCCTGAAAAAAAAAAAACGACCGAAAACACGTGAGTATGTGACTTACATTTTTAGTTTTCCACAATCATATTTATCAGAACGTGTAACTTACAAAAATGAGCAATGTTTATTGGACTTCACTGTGATTACTTTTCAAATCTGGACATAGATAAAACTATAAAGGTATGTTAGTTTGTGGGGTATATATTTTTCAACATTTATTCATTTAGAAGATATCTCTATCCAAAGTGATATCTAAATAATGAATGCTCTACAACACCAACAGTTCATCCTTAAAAAACAGTTACATTAGACGAAAGTCTAAACTGTAAAATTCCAAAATTGGTAAAATCTTATACTTTAAAAGGTATGTGGGGAATTATAAACTGATACTGTATGTGGGGTCCGAAAGTCTCCAGACAGTCAGATTTATTCTTTAGGTTTCCTAAATTATCAAATTATGCTAGAGAAAATGATTAGTTTTGGTTATGTCAGCATTTGATAATATAATTTATAAAGAAAAATGTTGAATTATACAAATAGAAAGCAAACTTTTTTTAAGGCTAGAGTGTAGGAAGTGCTTGGCTTTTTGTAAAAGTAGCCGTTATTGAAACATAATCCGAGGACATTCTTAGGAAATTCTCTGGAGGATTCCAAGATACTTTGTGGATGATTTGCTTCATAGATCTGTATGATATGCTATTTTCTGGTATAAATGAGAGTGCTATTAAACTGTGTGATTAGCAGAAAAATGTATTTAAAATTTGTACATTTGTTCATGCCCTGAGTTTGGAAGAAACAATTTGAAAATGACTTCAAAGCTCTGTTATGAACAATATTCCAAGAAAATTTGTAGGCTTTCATATGCATGACAGTATCAATATGGGTGTGTGCAGTTTGTGGACATTTACCACCTCTTAGAGAAATACATGTGTGGTGTATGTTTACCATAAGAACCCAGACAGACACCATGATGTGCACTTGTTACATTTAACTATTGCAACATGACATCCATATATTCAAGCTACACCAAGATCTATTGTACTATGCAAGACCTGGCTTGGGAAGCAATGAAATACTTGAATGGTAGAGATTATCAATATATTTTTATTTTTATTTGCTTACTTACTCATTTAAAGTAATAGTTCAGCCAAAATGAAAATTTCCTGAAAATTTACTCACCCTCAGGCCATCCAAGATGTAGGTGAGTTTGTTTCTCATCAGAACAGATTTGGAGAAATTTAGCATTCTGTCACTTGCTCACCAATGGATGCTCTGCAGTGAATGGGTGCCATCAGAATGAGAGCCAAACAGCTGATAAAAACATTACAATAATCCACAATTAATCCACACCTATTCAGTCCAGCAATTAATGTCTTGTGAAGTGAAAAGCTGCGTGTTTGTGTTAACAAGTACATAATTAAAATGTTTTTAACTTAGCTGCATGCAGTCCGTAAGTTTTGCCTATTTGTCGCCATCTCTGTTTGAAACCTGCAATTGCAGTTCTTTGCGAAATTATGTCCTTTATGTTGGTTGTGCATCTGCACGATTCCTCAGCGCAGATGAATCTAATGTTTTGAGGTCTATGTGTGGGTTGTCAGTCAACCACAAGTATGGATATTCACTGTACTTCGGAATTACAGATAATGTCTTTGAAGAAAAAAAAAGTTCTACATTAAATCACACTACCAAAGGTGATTAAATCTAACGGTTGCAAAGTTAGCTCAGATCATGTCAAACCGTACAAATTATTATTAATTGTATACTTTGTTCTTAAAGTGTTAATGCTAACATCAACATTGCATCAACATTAATTACGTGTTTTTAGTGTGTATTAGCATTATTTCAATTTCTGTACAGTCTAATCTCTAATTGTCATACTGTTCCAATGTCATTGAAAGAAATTGTTTTAACCTCAAAAAGCAATTTTAATGTTCCTTAGAACTCGTTTTAAAATGACAAGTTTAATTATTCCAGCTTCTGTAAGAAGAGGCTACAAATGATCTGCCACCTGCAGAATCCACTCACACCATAGAACATACTAGCCGGGAATCCTTCTTTGATGCAAAGACGAACGGCGGCAAACTCGTATTTCCTGCGGAAACCGACCGGAACCACTAAAAATAGAAAACATTATCACAAGCTTACCGTTGTGAATCGGGCTAAGGTAAGGAGATTTGTATACTGATTGGTTATGTACTGTACTTGCTCAATAATTGATTTTGGATAACAAAAAAAAAAAAAAAAAAAATACAGAATGCAGCTTTAAAGCGTTTCTATAGTGAAAAAGTTGTCTTGTCTGAATTAGGAGATAAATATGTACAGATCAAGTACCGTTTAAAAACCAAAAACAGTTATCAGTCTCACAGCAATCATTCACTGCAGAGGATCCATTGATGAGCAAATGATGGAATTCTAAATTTCTCCAAATCTGTTCCTATGAATAAACAAACTCATCTACATTTTGGATGGCCTGACAAATGGTACATTTCCAACAATGTTTTATTTTTGGGTGAACTATTCCTTTAAGCACTTTTTCCATAATGGAAAAAAAATTTCTATATATAATACTGAAAACTAGCACTAATTAAATAATAATAATGATAATAATAATAATAAACTACTACACTGATGTATAAATATAATAAACTACAATAATAAAAAAACTTAACATTTTGTTATCACCAAGCCCGTATAAGTTCCTTTCTTCTGCTTAACACAAAGGAAGATATTTTGAAAAATGTTGGTAACTTAACAGTTGCTAGTAGTCACTGACTTCCATAGTATTTCCCCCCCAATAAATTCCATTTTGCCAGAAACTGTTTGGTTACCAACATCCTTCAAAATATTTCAACAGAAGAAGGAACCTCATACAGGTTTGGAACAACTTGAGTAAATGATGACAGAATTTTCATTTTTGGGTGAACTATCCCTTAAGGACAGACTTAATTTCATGCAAAATATAAATTACATTTATTTATTTTTTTGGGTGAAATATGACATGAACATGGTCCTGAGAGATTATATGGCATTCATCCATATATATTTCCCTAACCAATTCACTACTAGAAAAAAAGCTTTTTATTGTGTGGCAGCTTAGTCATTATTTCCTCTTTCTAACATAAAACAGCATAATTTTACTGTTAATATTTTATATTTTATTGCTAATATTGATTTAATAACAGAGAATACATTCAGAGGATTAGCTGATATTGCTTTTAATCTGTATTTGCATATATATTGAAAGGTACATCAATATCACATTGTAAATTAATATGATGATGACATGATGTATCATGATGTATAATTTCATTGTCTTATTCTCTGACAGATCTAGATCAGAATGGCAACGCTTAACAGTATTGGAATACTGGATCCCGGAACTAATGATAGTCAAGTCTACCGTTGTACTTTAAAAGAACAATTCAAGTACATTCTCCTCCCAGTGAGTTACACTTTGGTGTTTGTGTTTGGTCTGGGGTTGAACATCACGGCCATGTACATCATCCTGTTTCGCACCAAACACTGGAAGCCCAGCACCATCTACATGATCAACCTCAACGTCTGTGACACGCTTTACATCCTCACCCTGCCGTTCCTCATCTACTATTACGCTGATAAGAACGACTGGCCGTTCGGTGAGCTGATGTGTAAGCTGATTCGCTTTCTCTTCTACACAAACATCTATGGAAGCATCCTCTTCCTCAGCTCCATCAGTCTGCACCGGTTTTTAGGCGTCTGCCACCCGATGCGCTCTTTGTACTGGATGAACAGCCATCGTGCTCGTTTGATTTCTGTGGGAATATGGGTGATCATTCTCATCTTACAGGCACCTATTCTTTATTTTTCCCAGGTGAGACATAATGGTAATGATCTGGTCTGTCATGACACCACCATCAAGGAGCTTTTCAATGACTTTCTGGTCTACAGCACGGTGGTGATGTTTCTGCTTTTTGTCCTACCGTTTGGGGTGGTGCTGTTCTGCAACGGCCTGATGGTGAAGAAACTTCTTGATCCCAGTGTTCTCAGAGAACCAATGTCACAGTACTCCAAACGGAAGTCAGTGAAGATGATTATTATTGTGCTCCTGGCTTTCATGGTGTGCTTCTTGCCTTTCCATGTGAACCGCAGTATATACTACACCTTCCGTTACCTGGACAAACACGACTGCAACATAATACGACTCTCCAACAATGCCTACAAGGTCACGCGACCTCTGGTCAGTCTCAACAGCTGCATCGACCCCATCCTCTACTTCATGGCAGGACAAAGCTTCAGAAACAGCATCAACAAGAAATCAAGAATAAAGTCTCACAAATCCCCTTCAGCATTACAGTAAAAAATCAGGACTTTTTAAAATGTCTTTATTTCATAGAATGACCCGTAAAGATCCTGGCTAGGATTTCTAAACTGCCTAAAATGTCCGGCTGTATTTGCGTTGCATTGCTTTGACTGTTTTCTGTAGATCCCACCTTCTTGGATGCTACGAATGGTTGATTATGCACAATGCCTGCACGCCATTGGTCAAACTACTTTTGTGTCATTACTTCTTTAACAAGTGTAAAAACAATGCCAGAACTGGACATTTTAGGCAGTGCAGAAATCCTGGCCATGATCTTCTTAGGAAATCAGAACTTTTCACACTGCGCTTAATAATTTAAAATATGTAGCTAATTTAGAATCAAGGTTGAATTAGCAACAGACACCCAATCGTGTGCCTTACCTGTCAAACGGTGACAGAAAAAAATCAGTTGGATCGAAGAGAGCATTTATTCCTCACTTATATAATATGCAGCTAATATAAATGATATAAAAATAGCTGCCTTCGAGCATGTAATAGTGCAACTCTTTGATGACAATGTGGCATTCTACTCAGAGCGCTTCCAAGCAGGGTTGCCAAGTTCTCGGTTGGTTTTGTTGCGCAGACCTGGCAACCCTGCTTCCAAGTCATCAGACTCGGAATTATGCATTTATCCGTCTAGATTTGGCATGCTCAAAGTCTAGTGTAACACGGCATAATTAACTATTTAAAGTGTGAAAAGCCCTATTGTTTATGTCAATGTAACATTTTCCTGGTAATCATCAGGTTATTGCATATAATCCGTCCAATAGCATGTGAGATCAAAATAGTGTGTTAGTATACTGAAAATGCCATAGCTTATACTGTTTTTTGTGGATTTTTAAAGTGCGAATTTCTTATGTATTTATTTTATAAAACATTTAAACTTAAAAATGCAAAAGCACATTATACACCACTCTTCAAAGAAGTTTTAGGTCAGTAATTGTTTTTCTTAAAGAACTGAATACTTTGAGCACACTCTTAAAGGAAAACACCACCGTTTTTCCATATTCCACTATGTTCTTCCATTTACTTAGACAAGTTGATATGTACCTCTCCCTTCTCAGTGCATGCACTTAATCGCTGTAGAGCGCAGCACCACCATGTAGCATTTAGCTTAACACCATTCATTCCTTAGGATCCAAACATGGATGAACAATTCTTTACTTTTCTTTTCCTTTTTCCTTTTTTTATGGAGTGTTTAAGTACCCATGGGTTTATGCAGATTGTTATTTCTGCGTATGTGTAATGTTTTATTATTTTCTTTTCTCCTGTCTATAATGTATTGTATTTATGGACCTTGTTTGTTTATTTGGTACAGTTTGAAGGGGGAGCTAGCCCTTATAAATAAGGAGCTATGGAGCTTATCATGCCAGTCTTGTTTGTTGAAAACTCAAGGAGAGACCCTGTTGCAAATTGGACCAAAGTATTTATTTGGTGTAGTCTTACTTTGCACATTGTTGCAGTTTGTTTTGTACAGTTTTTGTTTGTAGTCCAGTATGTGTCCATGGAATTTGTCCCCACCCTGCGGTAATAAACCACCTTTTTGGGGTTCACTGAACATCTGACCAGCTTGATTGTATTTATTTTTCTCTGACCACTGGGCAATCTCTTACAGGAACCATTTTGTGAAAGGTTTTTAATAGAACCAGTGTTTTTCTTGGTGCCATAAAGCACCTTTTCCGGTACTACAAAGAACCCTTTTTAAAGGTTCTTCAAAGAACCACTGAAGAATAGGTTTTTATGACCCCATTTCTTCCAGATCAATATCCTTACATTTATCATACTATATATTTTCTTTAATATGATTGTTCATAAAGTAATAAAAAAAGAAAAGAAAATCCAGAAGTAACAAGACGTGACAAGATGTATGATTAAAATGTTTATTGCATTAACAGTATACGTCAATGCAGTATACATCATACATCAATACCGTGTATGTGTTTAATAGGCATGTGCACAAGTACTAGAGTACTCAGACCTTACAGCAATGATTGATCATTTTTTAAAGTCACTACAATCATTAGGTTCATGATCAATCATCGCTGTCAAGTCTGAGTACTCTATGATAAGCTGACTTTATATATTTAACTTTTTCTGATTGGTTATGGCAGCATTTTGGGTGGTACCTGAGCTCTGACTAGTTAGTGTTAGAGCAGCATGCCATACAGACAATATCAAAACCACCAGTACTTGAAGTAAAAAACTGACAAAAATGTGTAATACAGTGAATACAGCAGATTAATGTCAGTTCCCCCATCATCCACTAGTATGCCCTTTTTCATCCCGTGGAAACTGCCTCTGGTGGTTCAAAGAATTCCCACTTACTTAAGTCCTTTTGATGAATGGTTGAGGCTGGTACAGAGGATCCCGTAAAAAAAAAAAAAGGGCCAATAAAAAAAATAAATAAATAATCATAGGTTTAGCACAGGTATAATGATGCAAAATGAGAAACAAAGATAATGGAAAGGTATTTTTAATCTGAACAGCAGTAAGAATATAAACAAAATCAAAGCAAGTCAAAGAATTTTGGAAGTTCATCCATCCATCTATTAACTATCCAAACCACTTATCCTCTTTAGGGTCTTGGGGTTGAAGCCTATCTCAGCATCTTGGGCCACAAATGCATCCAATTAATGGTATTTAAGCAATATATGTAGCATATTCAGACCTGAACCAGACAAATTAAAGATTCGATCAGGACCATGGTTGAAACATGAGGAGCCGAATTCCACAGAAAGGCAACAGGATGTTGTAAATCAACTCCTAGCACCACAACTCCGCATCGTCAGCCAGCGCCCAACCACGGGCTTCCCAAGACGTCACTTCAATGAATACTGAACTTCCAGCCAATCAGCAACCTTGGGAAACCCCCTTTTCAACGAAAACAAAGGGAACCCCCGTTACACAGGCAACACAAGTAATGTACCTCCAGACTGAGCTGAACTGGTTTATCTAATATAATTTTAATCTCATTGAGGAACTCAATGCGAGGGTTAATTAAGTGACTGATGGTTGTTCATGTCTATGCAATTTCACGTATTGCTGTAAACTTGGGATTTTTACATTTTCATTCTCTTAAACTCATTCTTCCCTAACTTTCTATCCTCCTGCAACTTGTGTGAATGTGTGAATGTGTGTGCTTATCTTAGATTAGTTTATATGTCTTAGATTTATCTAATAAAGGCTCATTCATATTGAAAAGAGAAGTATCTTGTGTTTTGTGCTCACAAGTTAATGTCTTAAACTGCCTATCTTGTTACTGTGCTAGTTAATAGTGTTTTCACTATATATTAATATCCAGTGCAGATTGGATGTTATACGGCTCGTTCAATGAATCGCTTGCCATTTCAGTGATCAGCCGTGAAACAGTGATTCTGTTCAAATTCCCTTTAAAATCTTAAATGATTCCCTTTGAGCTAAATTGACCTGTTTCCCTTACATATAAGCTATAGTTTACAATTTTGTTCATTTTTTGTAATTATTTTGGAAACGTTATAATGTTTTTGTAAAAATTTTGGAAAAACAAATAAAAATCTCTTCTGCTCTTTTGGTCTGCATTTATTTAATCAAGAATACAGAGAAAATATTAATATTTTTAATATCATTACAAATTAAAAGAACTGTTGTCTATTTTAATATACTGTAAATTGTAATTTATTCCTATGATAAAAATTTTAATTTTCAGTATCATTACTCCAGTCTTCAGTGTCATATGATCCTTCAGAAATTATTTTAATATGCCGATTTGCTGATTTTTACATTTTTTTCTTTTAAAAGAATTTTACATTTCTTATTCTTAAAACAGTTGAAAACAGTTTTTGCTTTTTAACATTTTTTTTGTGGAAATGGTGATACCTTTATCAGGATTCATTGATGAATAGAAAGAATAATGAACAGCATTTATTAAATTTATTAAACAATTTAGTAAATAGAAATCTTTTCCAACATTATATGTCTTCACTGTTACTTCTAATAAATGTAATGCAGCCTTGATTAATAAAATATTAATTTCTCTCTCTTTTTAAACACAAATGTATTAATTTCTCTCTTTTCTTACCACAAATGTTTGAATGGTATTGTTTCCATAAAAATGTTAAGCAGCAAAAACTGTTTTTTAACATTGGTAATAATCAGAAATGTCTCTTTAGCTGCAAATCAGCATATTAGAATGATCTCTAAAGGATCGTGTGGCACTGACTTATGAGGTATTTTAAATTGTAAATATATTTCTGTTTTTACTGTATTTTTAATTAAATAAATGCAGTGAGCAGAAGACTAACATAAAAAAACATGTTAAAAAAAACATTTTAAAACATCATACTAATCTCTAACTTTTGAACAGAATGTTTGAGGATTTACTTACTAGTCATATGGGTCATAGCGCCTAGGAGAAGGTCTCCTCCAACTCTGCTGAACAGCCATCATCATAAAAGAATCTAGAAACATAACATGCCATTTATCACAGAGCCAAAAATATTTAGTATACAGGCAGGTTTATTTAAAGGAAGCAAGCTAGAGCAGAAGTGAAATGCAGAAAATAAAATAATTGTTTATATATATGTATATTCATTCCAAGTTGGCAGCACATGCACACGCACCGGCTTCTCTCTCTCCCATCAGAACGTTTTTTTGTCTTAGAGTCGCAGTGTCTTTGTACATCTTCATTGCGTCTACCTGTCTTTAAGCATGCATACAGTTGTAAGTTTCTGCTCGATGTCGGCAGATACACATTTTTAGAGTTAAACTTTGTGCACGGCGAAGAGCTGCGGGATCTTGGTCTGCTCCGGAGGCATACACCATCACCAACCCTCACTACTGCATCTTGCCCACAGCGGAGGCATCACAGGCGGCATGAGAAGAAGCAGAAGAGGGATAAGCGTGGAGTTATCTGGGTTAGGCTAACGGCTAACCCACACAAGCCAGCTATGCCCACCATCATACTGGCTAACGTACGCTCTTTGGACAATAAACTGGACTACATCTGACTACTACACTCAACTCATAGGCCAGTAAGAGACTGTTGTGTTCACGGAAACATGCGCTATTCATCTTGGTCAGCTGACTATTGAGTGGACAGAGTTCTCGTCGAGGGAGGTAGGTTCCGTGGTGGCGGGCTTTGTGTTTACATCAATGATGTGTGGTGCCGCAATGCTGTTGTGGTCTGCAAACACTGCTCAACCCTGGTGGAGTTTATGATTATTAAGTGCCAGCCATTCTATTTACTGAGGGAATATACAGCCATACTGCTCTTTGCTGTATACATCCCTCCCAGCTCCAACAACAGCAACAGGAGTGAGGCACTAAATGAAGTGTACCAGTGCATCAGTGAGTAGCAGACAGCCCACCCTGATGCTTTTCTAATTTGCTGGGGATTTCAACCACGCTGACTTAAAGAGTGTGTTCCAAAAAATACACCAACACATAGACTTTCCAACACGGGGAAACAACACTCTGGACTTTGTTTACACCACCCAGAGAGGAGCTTACAAGACCCTACACCTCCCCCACCTTGGTGCCTCAGACCACATCACTGTCATGCTAATGCCTGCATACAGACCGCTCATTAAAGTCGCCAAACCAGTTCACAAACAAATACAAGTGTGGCCGGAAGGGACGTCAGAGGCAATTCAAGACATTTGTAATGATCACAAAGACCATCACTGTCTGGGACAACCAGAAGCCGTAGATGACAGGGGAGGTCTACAGACTTCTGAAGATGCGGAACGCTGTCTTCAGAGCTGGAGATGAGGTGGGCCTGAAGACAGCTATGGCCAACCTATCCTGTGGCATCAGAGAGGCTAAGAGACAGTATTCCAGCAGGGTAGCCCATCGATTCAATGCAGAGACACTCGAAGCATGTGGCAGGGTATACAGGCCATTACAGACTACAAGCCCCCAACATGTACCTGTGACATCACCATCTCCCTAATGAATGAGCTGAATGCCTTCGCTCGCTTTGAGGCACAAAACAGACTACAAGCTACAGAAGATTCCACCTCCTCCTGCTGACCAGGTGATGACGCTGTGCCCGGACAGCGTGAGGAGATCCCTCAGCAGGATCAACACATGCAAAGCTCTGGGTCCAGACAACATTCCTTGGCGTGTACTGAGAGACTGTGCCATGGAACTCACTGATGCCTTCACAGACATTTTCAACATCTCATTAAGTCAGGCTGTTTTCCCCACATATTTCAAAGCTACTCATTCCAGTCCCCAAGAAGCTGTCTCCATCCTGCTTCAATGACTACCATCCAGTTGCACTTTATCCTATTCTCATGAAGTGCTTTTAACGCCTAGTCATGCACCATATTAAGTCTGCCCTCCCCCCTCTCTGGACCCCTTCCAGTTTGCATATCGGTCCAACCATTTGATTGATGATGCCATCGCCACTGCCCTTCACTCAGCACTCACACATCTAGACAAAAAAAGACTCATATGTCAGAATGCTGTTCATAGACTTCAGTTCAGCATTCAACACAATCATCCCTCAACAGCTCATTCACAAACTGGTCCAGCTGGGGCTCAACACTTCGCTGTGCAACTGGCTGGTGGACTTTCTGACTGGAAGACCTCAGCCAGTACGGGTCGGCAGCAACACATCCAGCACCACACTGAACACTGGGGCTCCCCAAGGATGTGTGCTGAGCCCCCTCCTCTTCACTCAGCTGACCCATCACTGCACACCGTCACACAACTCCAACCTCTGACAACAATCTCTCTCTGAATGTGGAGAAGATGAAGATGGAGGAGATTGTTGTTGATTTCAGGAGACTGCACACTCAACATGCTCCTCTGACCGTCTATGGTGCGACTCTGAAGAGAGAGTGAGCAGCACCAAGTTCTTGGGTGTGCACATCACAGAGGACCTCTCCTGGACTGACAACACTGCAGCACTGGCCAAGAAAGCACAGCAGCCTCTCTACTTCCTCCACAAACTGATAAGAACCAGAGCCCCAGCCACCATCATGTACACCTTCTACAGAGGCACCATCGAGAGCATTCTGACGAGCTGCATCACTGTGTGGTATGGCACCTGCAATGCGTCCTGCCGCAAGTCACTTCAACGCATAGTGAGAGCAACTTAGAAGATTGTTGGTGTCTCTCTCCCCTCCCTCCAGGACATTTATGGAACCCGTCTCACCTGCAAAGCCCTCTGCACTGCAGGTGATCCCACCCACCCGACACACAGCTTCTTCAGTCTGCTGCCATCAGGGAGGAGACTGCGGAGTCTCCAGGCCAGGACCAGCAAACTGAAGGACAGCTTCATTCATCAGGCTGTCAGGAATCTGAACTCCCTCCTGACCTTGGAGAGAGGCCTCCCCTCTTTTGCCCCACGCACCACTGAACTCTGAACCCCCTCCCCTCTTTTGCCCCTCCCCCAGGTCCTTCCACTCGATTCAATGACAGCAGAGACACTCGGAGTACACCCCCTCCCACTAACAAACTGTGACCTGCACCAGACACTGTGCAGCATCGGTCTGCTCACTACCTCATTCAACTACCTCTTCAGTCAGTTAAAATAAAGAACTGCTCTCTGACCTTTTTGAGACTTTGATCAGACTGAATAAGCTCTTTTATCTGCACTGTTTGTTTACTTAACTGGTTTCCACTCTATCTGCCGTTTGGCTTGAGCTGCTTTATTTAACTTTATTTTATTTTTTAATTTTTTACATGCTCTTATTTGTAGAGTTGTATTTTTTATTTAATATGTATCTATCTGTATTTTTATGCTCTACTGTTAGTGTTATCTGTATGCACCAAGTGTCTGAGAGTAATGCAATTTCAGTTCTCTGTATGTACAGTATGTGCTGTACATGTGGAAGAATTGACAAAAAAGCAGACTTTGACTTTGAGATGATATATATATATATATATATATATATATATATATATATATATATATATATATATATATACACACACACACACACACACACACACACACACACACACACACACACACACACACAAACCAGCTTCTTAAAATAACAGGATGAACATATTTCAGGTTTGTGTCACTCAGGTTTGGATGTCAAAACCTTCCTAAAAAACCTGTAATATAACAGATGCATGGTGATATAAGAAAATATGTTCTGAGAAAATGCATATGAATGTATTTAAAGAGCTTTCTCAGCTCACCTGTGTTTCCTGCATTTCTATTAGCAGCTCCCTTCAGAAACTTTGAAATTTTGGATCTTCTCTTCTGTTGTAGCGATTATATTATCACTTCTGGAACCACAGAACAATTTTTTATCAATATTTGTTTACCATGAAAGATAAAAAAACGTTTGAACAAATATTAGATTCAGTTAATTTGCGCTCCTTGTAAGTGACGCCTCCGATTAACAGAACAGCGCATATTTTAGGCTAAATAATTTAGACAACTTTCCATAAACCATTGACAAACTGACAGCAAACCCTTTAAAAAGCTATCAAAACCTCTCATATACACATAAAGATAAACCTAAATTCTCATTAAAAAGAGCTCAAGCTATAGAGTTAGCTTACCTTGCCTGAAAACAGTTGAGATGCTAACGGACTCTTTCAAAGTTTTCTGTTAAGTAAATATTCAACAAAAATGTGTTACATGTAAGAAAGTGTCGGGAACAGTTGTATGTGATATATGTGTGATTTTAGGGACTAAACTCACCTGAAAGCAGTGAAAACAGCAGCGAGAGACAGTTTGTCAGTTGGTGTTGTCGCCCCGTTTCCATGACAACTCCCTCCGCTCCAGCATTTGAATGAGCACTCACGCCCATAAAAACATGTCAAAGTCATGCAGCATTTGCATAGATAAACCTCTAGAATTAAAACACTACATTAAAACTGTACGTTCAGAACGACAACATCAACATCTTTAAAACGTGCTAGTTTAACATGTCATACAATACTGCTATTGTACGTTCAGAACGACAGTAATTGACCTGAAAGGAAAAACTCACCACATTAACCAATAGATGTCTTCTATGGTGAATTTTTCCTTTCAGGTCACTTACTGTCATTCTGAACGTACAATAGCTGTATTGTATGACATGTTAAACTAGCACGTTTTAAAGATGTTGATGTAGCTGTTTAAGGGTGAAGTTTAAATTAATTTGCTACTTAGATTTAAGCAGATGTCACAAACTTTTGTTGTGTTCCATGGTTTGGACTAACTTGTAAAATAAAAACTGTCAATTTATTAAGAAATTTCAGGTTTTTCTTAAATTCTTTTTCTCTCTCTAATCAAAATTTTTCAAACAAAACACGTTTTCTTAATAGACTATTGTTTGAAGTTGCAATCACTTTAATTTGAAAATTACTGCATCACTTTCCATCCTTCACTCTCA
Source organism: Cyprinus carpio (assembly GCF_018340385.1). NCBI lineage: Eukaryota > Metazoa > Chordata > Actinopteri > Cypriniformes > Cyprinidae > Cyprinus > Cyprinus carpio. Next base: position 27,670,260 of record NC_056589.1, read on the forward strand.
AGATAAAGGTATAAAACTGTCACTGGGATGGTACACTTTTAAAACATGTACCTTTAAAGTGTTGTAGCCAACAATTTGGGGGTAAATAAGTTACAAAGATGCATCTTTTTGCTTTTGTACTTTAAAGTACCAGCCATTTTACTTAAAATTAGCTAAACACTAATCTAGCTAACAAACCCAGCATTAGCTAAACATTCCTACTCTGTAACTTGCTTGTATTACTACAGTAGCACATGGATGTTCTGTAGGCCCTATGTATTGTCTCTCTAACTGAAGCAAAACACTAACAATAAGTTACACAGTGAACCGATAGTAAACCACTTACTTAAGGTGATGCACACCGGACGAGGAGTGCCACGCCACATTCTCAGGCAACAGTCCAACAACTAATCAGCGAAACTAGTCGCTATACAGGCAAAAAGTTCAAAGAGTTTTGCCATTAAAACAAAGCAAAAGGAAAGAGTAGGGGCAATCTATATTATTTTATCTCTCTATATGAAGCATAGACTTTATTCAGTGTACAGAAAGACAAATGTATTATTGAAAAAAATGTCTATACAAACAGGTGAAGTCATTAATGACACTGTGAGACAAATATAATGTAATTTAATAGAAAACGATGTGATTGGTGCCAAATAATTTAGATATACAGCACAGAGACTGAGCACTCTTTATGAACACTTTATGAATGGGAGAAAATCCAACATGCAATATGGTGGAATAGTCATGCCTTTAAAATAAAAGAGTCAGTTGCTAATTGGAAAAGTTGTGGCGTCACTGCAGGTGCCCTTAGAAGCTCTGATTGGTGTCTTGAGACACGCATTTCTGATTGCACAAGGGCATTGGTTGGTTTAGCCTGATTTTTTTTTTTTTTACGCTATTTGATCATAACAAATAACATTTACGAGATATTTGTTGTCAGATTTCAATGGTGATTTCAAATCTGAAATTTTATCATAAGCTTGGTGAACAGCTTTAAAGAATGTTTCCCCATTCAAAAAGATCTCGCACGACTGAAGTATCTGCCGAAGAGGAGTTTCAAAGATGGGCGCCATGTAAAGTGACTTGCCTTAAAGCGGCTTTGGTGGCGCCTCAGGATTTTGAAACAGCTCTGCGCTTCTCATGCAGTGTGCGACCACCTTTAAACTTGTTCTTCTGTATCTTGCAACAAATATTAATATTCTCTGTGCCGCCACATGTCAAAATAAATACTTCTTATAAGGTGTAATGAAATGTCATCAAACTGCCAGCAGCAAATGAAATTTTACGGTAGCATGGGGTGGTCAATCAGATGTGCCACTGTTACTGTTTATAATGCATTCTGATTTACACACCCTTTATTAAAATAGCTGGCAGTATATTACGCAGTTCCATTCCAAACAAAGTCTGTTTTGTTTCATTGCTTTGACCTTCAAAGCAATAGTTCAACCAATGGAGTAATTTTACACAAACAATGGAAGTCAGGGGCATGAGAAGAGTTTTTGGAAACCTGTTTACTTCTAGTCGAACTTCTTAAAAAAAAAAAAACAGTTCTCTTCGCATACCAAGTGATTGACAGGCCATTGACTGACGCTCTGACCAATGAGAGCAGGCTTGAGGCGTGTTGACATGAGTAGTCCCGCCCACAATGAAGAAATGCAGCATGATCAGGCAGAGGAAGATCATGATTGTGCAGGTATGAAGAGCGCGAGGGGACATTCCTGAAAAAAATCTGCTGAGAACACATGTGAGTATGTGACTTACATTTTTAGTTTTCCACAATCATATTTATCAGAATGTGTAACATACAAAAATGAGCAATGTTTATTGGACTTCACTGTGATTACGTTTTAAATCTGGACATAGATGAAACTAACAAGGTGTGTTAGTTTGTAGGATATATATTTTCGACATTTATTCATTTAGAAGATGTCTCTAAGATGTCTCTAAGCTCTACAATACCAACGATTCATCCTTCAACACAGTAACATTAGACAAAAGTCTAAACTGTAAAGTTCCAAAATTGGTAAATACTTATACTTTAAAAGGCATATGGGGAATTATAAACTAATACTGTATGTGGAGTCCGAAAGTCTGAAACTGCATTATTAAGATGGCATAGATCATGCGACTCCTTTTACAGACAGTCAGATTTATTTGCTTTAGGGTTCCTAAATTCTCAAATTATGCTGGAGAACATGATCAGGTTTTGGTTATGTCAGCATTTGATAATATAATTTATACGGAAAAATGTTGTATTGAATTATACAAAATACAAAGCAAAAACATTTCTTTTAAGGCTAGAGTGTGGGAAGTACCTGGAGGCTTTTTGTGTGATTTTACCGTTATTGAAACATCGTCCGAGGAAATTCTTAGGAAGTTCTCAGGAGGTTTCCAAGATACTCTGTGGTTGATTTGCTTCAGTGATTTATATGATGTGCTATTTTCTGGCATAAATGAGAGTGCTATTAAAGGTATCCCTTTAAGCTGTGTGAGTAGCAGAAAAAAAAAATCTATACTTTGTACATTTGTTCATGCCCTGAGTTTGGAAGAAACCATTTGAAATTACTTCAAAGCTCTGTTAAGAACAATGTTCCATAAATATTTGTAGGCTGTCATATGCATGACAGTATCAATATGGGTGTGTGCAGTTTGTGGACATTTATCACCAGAAATACATGAGTGGTGTATGTTTATCGTAGGAGCCCAGACAGACACCACAATGTGCACTTGTTACATTTAACTATTGGAACATGACATCCATTTGTTAAAGCTTGACCAAGATCTATTGTACTATGCAAGACCTGGCTTGGGAAGCAGTGAAATGCTTAGAATGGTGTTACGTAAACAGATTATCAATATTTATATTTTTATTTGCTTACATAATTAAAGGAATAGATCAACCAAAAATTAAAATTTCCTGAAAATGTACCCACCCCTCAGGCCATCCAGGATTTATTTGAGTTTGTTTCTTCATTAGAACAGATTTGGATTCAAGATCACTTGCTCACCAATGGATCAATAATCTACAAGTAACACATCACTCCAGTCTAGTAATTAACATCATGAGAAGCCAAAATCTGCATGTTTGTAAGAAACAATTCAATCATTAAGATGTTTTTAAAGGGGTCATATGATGATTTTTAAAGATCATTATTTTGTGTATTTGGAGTCCTCTATGCCCTGCCTTTCTCAAACATTTTCTACAAAGTCCCTCCTTCTGACAAGCGCGTCTGCTCTGATTGGCCAACTGATCCAGTATATTGTGATTGGCTGAGCACCGCACTTGTCAGAAATCTAATGCCCCTTCCATAATCGCAAGCTTCATCTTTCAAAATAAATGTAAAGACAGTTAATAATGTTCTTAGTTTTACCATCAGTTCAAGCCCCAAAAGGGAATAGAGTCGCGTGACAGACACAGTGATGAAGCTCCTATGTGTTTGCAGTGCACAAGCTACAGACGGTTAAGACAGCTGACTCCACTGTGTGACCCTGTCTCTCTCTCTCGCACACACACACACATGCGCTTGCACGCACACACACACACACATACACGATGCGCAAAACTCATCATTTGAACAGTCAATAGAAAATACTTAAACTAATAACAAAACATACTTACAGTAGCTGATTCAGAGGAGCCAGACTGTTGTAGCGAAGTCAGAATTACCTCCTCTCCTAGGTTCACGAAATGGTCATCCATAAAATGCATTGCTGTTCTGTTGTAAGTAATCTTAAAGATTCCTAAATGCATCTATTTTCGGAAGGCCAAATAAAGTGCTTTTGCTTTCGCCTAGATACACACAGCATCTCCCTGACATGGCTGCTTCAACACTAACTGCGGTTACTGAAACCACAAATTCTTTCTTTGCATGAACATTTGGGCGGCATTATGCAAATATTTCCACAAAGTGACGTAGAGATGTGGGGACGTGTTTGAATGAGCCGTTTTAGCGGGGTGTCTTAACTTTGATAAAGAATATCTCTTTGGATTTGAGACTTTAGTCTTTGCAACTTTACAGATCTTCTTCATGCACCAAGAGCTTGTAACACTCCAAAGAGAAAGGAAAAATTTTAAATGCATCATATGACCCCTTTGACATAAAGCTGCAGTCTGTAGGTTTTGCCTCTTTGTCGCCATCTCTGTTTGAAAGCTGCAATTGCAGTTCTTTGTGGAATTATCTTCTTTACATGGGTCCTCAGCTCGGATGAATCTAACGTTTTGAAGTGTATGTTTGGGCTATCAGTCAATGCACAAGTATGGATATTCACTGTACTTCAGAATAACAGATACTTTGTCTTGGAATTATGTCCAAAAATAAGAAGTTTCACTGGAAAATGTCATTGGAACATGTCCATTACATGTCTGCCAGTTGTGTTCTGACCAACTGAAAAAAAAAAAGTCCTAAATTACATCGCGCTACCAAAGGTGATTAAATCTAACGATTTCAAAGTTGGCTCAGATCACTTCAAACTGTGCAAATTATTATCATTGGTATAATTTGTTCTCAAATTGTTAATGTTAACATCAACATTGCGTGACTACGTGTATTTAGTGTGCATTAGCATTATCTGGATTTCAATTTCTGTACAGTCTAATCTCCAGTTGTCAGGGCTACCCTTGCATGATCATGAGTCATGGATAACGTGTTTCACAGAACATCAGGTTGACTAAACATAGGGTCATTTAAATAATCAGTAGGCGGCTGAATGAGGTGGTACAGTAGAGTTGAGAATGGTTTCTCAGCCTTATTAAAAGTTCGACTCGTGTACGCCACAACTATCTCTCATCCTTCCTCATCTTGCTGCATAAGTGCTGCCCCCAGCCCTGCATCACATGCATCGGTGTGGAAATAAAATGCCTTCCCAAAGTCAGGGAACCTCAAAACAGGTGTAGAAGACAAACACGACTTTAAGTCATCCATTGCCTTCTGACAAGAATCATCCCACACAAAAGGTGTTGCATCTTGTGTCAGTGCACACAAAGGTTCTGCAAGCTTTGCATAATTCTTAATGAACCTACGATAGCAGCTGCTCAGCCCCAAAAATTGTCTCACCTGTCTAATCAGGTCTCATCAGGTGAGATGCCACCAGACATCACTTTGTATCCCAGGAATTTAAATTCCTCCTGGCAAAACTGACACTTGCCCAGCTTCACAGTCAGGCCAGCTGACCGTAAGTGGCTAAATACTTCACGCAGGTCATCCAAGTGCTGTTTGAATGTCGGGGACACAACCACTATATCGTAAAGGAATACGGCACAACACTTGTATATCAGCCCAGCCAAAACATTCATGAGCCATTGGAAAACAGTCGGTGCATTGCATAAACCGAAGGACATGACCCTGAATTGGAAAAGGCCAGAATGTGAAGTGAAAACTGTCTTGGGACGTGAGCCCTCCTCAACACCCACTTGTAATAACCCCTGGCAAGATTGATTGTGCTGATGAAGTTTCCCCTTGACAAAAAAATCCAACGAGTCATCAATTCGAGGCATAGGATGACTATCTCGAACAGTGACGTTATTCAGAGCTCGATTGTTTACACAGAATCTCCATTCGCTCGACAACTTTGGCACAATAACCATGGGTGAAACCCATGGCCCCAACGCAGGTTAAGTTATACCCTCATTCAAGCATTGTAGCTATCTGCTCCTCAATCAACTTTCTTTATGCCGGTGAGGCACGGCAGGGGGGTAATTTGATAGGTCTTGCAGAGCCAGTGTCAACTGATATCTCAGCCAATGTAGTATGACCTAATTGGCTGCCAAACAAATCATCAAAACTCGTCAGCAACTCTCTAAGCTGCAGTCCCTGCTCGTCAGTCAAAGACGAGCCACTGATTAATGATTCCACCTTTGTTAGAGAGGTCTGTAGGCTGGCTTAAGTTCGCCTCTCAAACACAGTATTTTGATTGTCCCAATCCGGACCCGCCATACCAGGGGTGGTGAACTCCGGTCCTGGAGAGCCGCAGCCCTGCAGAGTTCAGCTCTAACCCTAATTAAAACTCACCTGCCTGTAGCTTTCTAGTAACCCTGCAGACCTTGATTAGCTTGTTCGGGTGTGTTTGATTAGGGTTGAAGCAAAACTCTGCAGGGGTGCAGCTCTCCAGGACTGACGTTCGCCACCCCTGCACCATGCCATCCACATCCATGTTCCCAATGGTTATTGTTCTGCTAGGATGCTGACTGAGGCTTGGAGCATGAAATCCATGCCCAATATGATTGGGACTGTAAGGTTCGGTAGAATGATGAAATTATGAAAAAAAATGTTGTCCCTGAAACCAAAATGTCAGCCAGGTACTTCCCAAAGGTTCACACATACCAGCATCTGCCAATCTGAGAGGGGAGAACATCCAAGGTGTGAGGTCAAGTCGAGTGTCATGGGTGGTTGTCAATATATCAACCCTTATTGCGGATAATGAAGCACCTGTGTCTAAAGTGGCCATTATTTCAACATTCTTCAACCTAACAGACACATGAATAGGATTATTCCAAAGGGAAGGTGACGACACATCTTCAATATGACCTAAATTAGGTTTGAGGAGAGTTTGATCACCAACCTGAAGCCTATTAATTGTATGGGGGAGGGTTGCCTCGACAAAAATTCCTCCACCCCCCTCACGTTTCCCGAATCAGGTGGACCATGACCCAAAACACCCCCAAATGTCATTGTACCACCTGATCCTGGGTCCTCAGCCCTCGATTCAGCTGCATCAAGAATCCTGCCTGGGGGATTTCTGGTGTTCCTGGCAGGTGGTTTACAAATCGGACATGAGCGCACTGTCACCCCTGGCAAATGACATGAATAACAGTACACAAGACCACATGTCTCTTCATCAGTTACAACCCTAGCACTTGCACGGTGGCCCATGGCAGCATGCACTTTGTGTAAACGGGGCAGTAGGTCACCCACTGTAGATATTTTGGCCCCATATGAAGCAACAGCATATTTTTCTAGCATGTTTACAAATAACTTCAATTTGCTCTGCTTCTGGTGGAGGAGCCCTAAGCTTCCTGAATTCACACAACATGTGTGCCACAAATGTTGGAAGAGGTTCATTCACTGATTGAAAGCGATCAAGAATGCCCCTCCAAATTTGTTCCTGATTATCCAAAGGCAAGAAAACCTCCTGAAACAAATCCGCAAATTGATCCCACGTGACAATATGTGGTCGTAGTACCTGAAACCAGCAAGCAGGCTCACCCGCCAGAAAACGTTGGATCTCATTAAGAATCTGTGTATCTGTCATACCCATCTGAGCCCTGTAACCATTCACTGCAGCTAACCACTCCTCAGGATTGGTCCTGCCATGGTCGCGAAACACGGGTGGCTCAAGCCTGGAATGACTAAGGAGAGAGGTCAATACTCTAGAAGTGCTACTTAAAATGGTGGCATCTGAAAGATGAAAATCCCCACCTTTAACATGAACACCAACACGCACGCATGCCGAGTCGTACAGTCTCTATGGTGACAGAAGTCTATGTGATGAAGGGCAAATAACTTCCGTGAACGCCGCCAACTCACCGTGAAATCTGGTCTGCACTGTCCAACTCCCGCAGAGAATCAAATTTTAGTCCCAACTGCGGTAAAATAAGATACAGTCTTCCCAAGCGAAAACAAAGTTCCAGGCGCAAGTAGTCCGTTTCCGCAGCGTCATCCACCAATGATCCGAGCAGGCCGATCACTATAAGTACGTGACATATTCGCAAATAAACCAGGAATTTTGTTCGGGCGCCACTTGTAACCTTTTGTGCATTATGGAACAAATAAACACACGATGCAGGTCACCATCAACAAATGTATTAATGTTAAAGGAAAGTGCAACAAAACAATATAATGTACCAGTGTTGCCAACTGCTTTCAATTAAAAGTAGCTAAAACTGGTAGCTAAATGTCATTAGATGACATCATAATGGCAAATTCACTGATCTGTATAAAGATGAATATAGATCAGTGGGCAATATGAGAACTTTAATAAGGTTTGTCCAAGGAGTTGCTATATTTGTCCCTAAACTTTTGAAAAAAATCTCAAAAGGGTTGGGGAAGTCGCTAAATCTAGCTACAAAATAGATAAATTGGCAACACTGGAAAGTACAATGTGTTTTTCCCAGCATATACACACGAGTGCAGGGGCAGAAGAAACCCAAAATCAGAGTCTTAAAGGGACAAACACCCAGACCATTACACTAGCCGGGACTCCTTCTTTGACGCAAAGATGAACGGCGGCAATCTCGTATTTCCTGCAGAAACCAACCCGAACCACTTAAATTAGAAAACATAATTACGAGCTTACCATTGTGAATTGGGCTAAGGTAAGGAGATTTTGGTGTCCCCTGTTTTGGATACTGGTTATGTACTTGCTCAATAATTGCTCAATAATTCATTTTGGATAATTTTTAACCAAAAAAAAAAGTTACCCAGTGCAGCTTTAAAACCAATGTTTCCGGATAAGAGTCCTCTATCCATAATATTGGTTTCTCCAGATAAAATAGTTGTCTTGTCTGAATCAGGAGAGAAATATGCACAGATTTACAAACCAAAAACAGTTATCAGTTGTTTGGACTCTCATTCTGTCAGCACCCATTCACTAAAGAGGATCCATTGGCAAACAAGTGATGTAATACTAAATTTCTCCAAATCTGTTTCCATGAAAAAACAAACTTACCTACATTTTGGATGGCCTGACAGAGTACATTTCCAACAATTTTTCATTTTTGGGTGAACTATTCCTTTAAGCACATTTCTGATAATGAAAAAAAAAGCTATCTTGGAAATAATACTTCATAAGCAATTATATTGTAAAAACTGGCATTACGTAAATAAAAAAAAAACTACTACAGTGATGTATAAAGCCACAACAAAATCTTAATAGGCATAGGAACTGACTTCCATAGTATTTTTCCCCCATAAATTCCATTTTGCTACCAGAAACCGTTTGGTTACCAACATCCTTCAAAATATTTCAAGAAAGAAACTCATACAGGTTTGGAACAACTTGAGTAAATGATAACAGAATTTTCATTTTTGGGTGAAATATCCCTTGAATGGTCTTAAGAACAGACTTTTTTTAAATGCAAAATATAATTTCTCTTTTTGGGGTGGGGGGATATCATTCATCCATATATATTTTCCATGATATTTTCCTATCCAGTTTACTACTGAACAAAAGCTTTTTATTGTGTGGCAGCCGTCATTTCATCTTTCTAGCATAAAACAGTATCATTTTAATGTTAATATTGTATATTTTATTGCTAATATAGATTTATTAACAGAGAATATGTTCCGAGGATTAGTTGACATTGCTTTTTATCTGTACTTGCATGTATATTAAAAGGTACTTCAATATCACATTGTAAATTAATATGATGATGTATCATGATGTATAATTTCATTGTCTTATTCTCTGACAGATCTAGATCAGAATGGCACTGCTTAACAGTACTGGAATACTGGATACTGGAACTAATTATACTCAAGTATACCGTTGTAGTTTGAAAGAAAACTTCAAGTACATTCTCCTCCCGGTGAGTTACACTTTGGTGTTTGTGTTCGGTCTGGGGTTGAACATCACGGCCATGTACATCATCCTGTTTCGCACCAAACACTGGAAGCCCAGCACCATCTACATGATCAACCTCAATGTCTGTGACATGCTTTACATCCTCACCCTGCCGTTCCTCATCTACTATTACGCTGATAAGAACGACTGGCCGTTCGGTGAGCTGATGTGTAAGCTGATTCGCTTTCTCTTCTACACAAACCTCTATGGAAGCATCCTCTTCCTCAGCTGCATCAGTCTGCACCGGTTTTTAGGCGTCTGCCACCCGATGCGCTCTTTGTACTGGATGAACAGCCATCGTGCTCGTTTGATTTCTGTGGGAATATGGGTGATCATTCTCATCTTACAGGCACCGATTCTTTATTTTTCCCGGGTGAGACGTAATGGTAATCATCTGGTCTGTCATGACACCACCATCAAGGAGCTCTTCAGTGACTTTCTGGTCTACAGCACGGTAGTGATGTTTCTGCTTTTTGTCCTACCGTTTGGGGTGGTGCTGTTCTGCAACGGCCTGATGGTGAAGAAACTTCTTGATCCCAGTGTTCTCAGAGAACCAATGTCACAGCACTCCAAACGGAAGTCGGTGAAGATGATTATTATTGTGCTCCTGGCTTTTATGGTGTGCTTCTTGCCTTTCCATGTGAACCGCAGTATCTGCTACACCTTCCGTTACCTGGACAAACACGACTGCAACATATTACTACTCTCCAACAATGCCTACAAGGTCACGCGACCTCTGGTCAGTTTCAACAGCTGCATCGACCCCATCCTCTACTTCATGGCAGGACAGAGCTTCAGAAACAGCATCTACAAAAAAAAATCATCAATGAAGTCTGACAAATCCCTTTTAGCATTACAGTAAAATTCTGGATTTTTTTTTATGTCTTTATTTCATAAAATAACCATATGTCCTTTTTTTCCCAGACATATCCTGGCCAGGATTCCTGGGTTAAGTGCATTGTGAAAAGTTCTGTTTTCCCGGGAAGGTCCTGGCCAGGATTTCTAAACTGCCTAAAATGTCCGGTTGTTTTTGCATTGCATTGCTTTGACTGTTTTATGTAGATCCCACCTTCTTGGACGCCACGACTGGTCAGTTATGCACAATGCCTGCATGCCATTGGTCAAACTACTTTTCAGTCATTACTTTTAGCAGTTACAAAAACAAAGCCAGAACCGGACGTTTTAGGCGCTTGGAAATCCTGGCCAGGATCTTCCCTGGAAAATAGGCTTTTTCACACTGTGCTTAAACCAGGGTTATCATTTCACACATGTAGCTAATGTAGAAGCGAGGTTGTATTAGCAACAGACACCCAATTGCGTGCTTCACCTCTCAAATAGTGACAGAAAAACATCAGATGGATTGAAGAGACTGTTTTATCCTCACTTATATAATATGTAGCTCATATAAACGATATAAAAATAGCTGCCTTCATGCCATGTCATAATTACCGTAATTCTGTGATGACAATATGTGACATTCTACTTGGAGCTCCTTGGTTGGTTTTTGGGCTGGTTTTGTTGTGCAGACCTGGCAACCCTGCTTCCAAGTCATCAGACTTGTCTGAATTATGCATTTATCCGTCTAGATTTGGCATGCTCAAAGTCTAGTGTGACACGGCATAATTAACTATTTAAAATGTGAAAAGCCCTATTGTTTATGTTACTGTAACTATTTCCTGGTAATCATCAGGTTATTGCATATAATCTGTCCAATAGCATGTGAGATCAAAATAGTGTGTTAGTATACTGAAAACACATTTCAGTATACTGAAATGCTGCTCTTATGAACTTTCTATTTATCAAAGAACCCTGAAAAAATGTCTCATGGTTTCCTCAGAAATATGAATTTCCATGCAGATACTGCAGTAAAGTTCTTTATTTCAAGAGTACAAATATCAAGAAAAAAATATTATTAGGAAAATAATAAATAAAAGCAACAGCAGTACAAAGCTGAGTTTCCCCCTTAACTTATCATTCTAGTCGATCTTTGCAAAGTAAGGTGTAACAGCGATGTATGTCTCCAGCTACACCTATGATGGTATTCAAGAAATGATTGCAAACAAACACATGTGCATTGTATAAAAAATGAACTTTATATAAAATGTGCATGTAAATGTCAGTAACAAAACTGTGATGCTACCCTTGAGTAGCCTTTCCTGTTAGAACTTGCTCTTAACTACAAATAAATACAATGAAGTAATATTTCATCATATATATATTTTTTCAGTTATTTTAGTAAGTTGTGATGATGAGTTGATATTGGAATCAAGGTCTTTGTGAAACTCTGAGCTGAGATAAGTACCGGAACTTTTCAGGATAATTTCATGTCATTTTTGAAGCCTTGCACAATCAGTACCACATGCATTGACTTTTTTCGCTATTTTTTTTTAAACAAACACTGCAAAAATTGATTTTCATACTTAGTATTAAACATTTTAAATCAAGATGCATTTAACTGAGAAGAAGACTGACTTAACAAGAACAGAACAAATATCTGTCAGTGTGGAAAGAAAAATAAACTAAGAAACAAGAATAAGAAAAAAAAAACCCCTAAATCTATGCATTTTTTATTTTCTATTTTAATGTCACTGTTGACAACTTTTGAGACGTCAATATACAGTTAAACCAAAATGTATTCAGACACCTTCAACATCGCACACATTATCACAGTTTATTTGCTATAGTTTGGAAAACGTAATAAAATATGACAAGAAATTGTGTCATAACAAACAAAAATTGTGTCAGAACAAATTCAGTTTGATAATGTCAGATAACACTTAAGCAAAACATGGTCAGGTCAAAGTGTCTGAGTAATTTTTGGTCCCAAATTTTTATAAATTTTACTGCATGTAGTCCACTGTATGAAGAATTTTTGGGTATAATATGTCACAGTTTATATTATTTTGCTATCCTCACTTACTGTACATAAATGAGCTATAGTGTCCTGCACCCACTAGTAAAAAACAAAAACAAAACAAAAAAAATATATGTATATATATATATATATATATACAGATATATATATATATATAAAATTATATCTGGTGTCTGAGTAATTTTTGATTTGACTGCATTTTATACACTGCCAAAAACAAAAAATTAATTAATTAATTAAAATCTTCCCCATTATTTTTTACAGGACAAATATCTTAACATTTCTAACTCAAGCTACATTTAAAGTCTTGTTTTCTTATTATTTTTTTCAGGATAGATATTATATGACATTTATGTTAGAATTTTTATTTAATTTAAAGGGAAAACAAGATTATTTTTCATACCCCAATGACAGATATGTTTTCTTGTTTAAAGCATAAATTATTCATTTATTATATATTTGTAATGGAATAAAATTTACTATTTTTAAAACAACAAAAATAATAAGAAAATCATTTTTGCAGTGAATGACCAAAAGATCATCAGCAAATTTTATAATGATTTGTATTGGAATAAGATTTTCTATTTTTTTTATGATAAAAATATTATTTTTAAGACATGTGACAACCTTTTTGCATTCTGCAGTGTGAACGTCCAGCCAGATATGAAAGGACATCACATTAGTTTAGCTTATTTCTCAGCAGTCCGTCCTTAGATGTGCCTTTGCATCTGCTAGGGATATAAAGGAATATACTGTATTGCTTGAGTTTGCTTGAAGGTTGCTGTGCGTAAGGGCTTGATGGAGTCAGAGTTTAATACATAAAATATTACATTCTATTGTCTGTGAACACCTGAAAATGCTCATTTCTAAGCGATATTGCTACTGTTTCTGTGCTATTACATGAGCATTTTTTTTATTGTGGAACAATTAGCCGCCTGTTTTTTTTTTTTTTTTTTATCTTTAAAGAAATAAAAATGTAAACCAAAAATGTGAAACATTGTGGTCCCAAAAAGTGTTTACAAATATCTGAATGCCATTGCATTAGATGGCAAAATATCAAACCAAACATTTATTTTAATAAAAAGACTTCAGCACAATTTTCAAGCCAATCATTGACAAAAAGAAATAATTTTGATAACTGTTTGTCATTAGTGAAACGTTCCTAGTTCATTTAATGGACTCTGCTATCAAAGATTATGACATTCACACATTTAAGGTTTAGGGCTGCTGTACATCAGTCATGTTTTGGTTTGGTTTCCAGTTCTTATCTTGCAGTCTTTTTTGATTTTTGCCTCCTTTGATTATTTCAGTGTTACCATTTGCTGTGTTTGGTTCATGTTTCCTTGGTTGTTTGTGTTCTCCTTTGTTTCAATGGTTTCTGATTTAGTGTCATTTAATCCAAAACTTCAAAATAAAAGTCCAAAATGGGGATTATGTGAAAAAGAAAGAAAAAAAACAATTGACTATTAGCAAAGATTTTAGTTGGTAAACTAGTGTAAACCATCTTTACTAAATATTTTCATATATCCTGTACCATTGTTTGAATATATTAGTTATGCATGTAAAAATACTAATTTATATAAAAACAATCACATATATAATTCATATATATATGCGTATGAAATTGACAGTGCATGTTTTTGTGTGTTTTCTTTTATTTATTATTAACAAAACAAGGTGTTTGCATACTTTTGACCATGACTGTACATATGTAACTCATTTAAAATCTTAAATACTAAAAAACAGAACTACAGTAAAAACAAAATAATTAAAAAAATGGACAGAGATGTAAATCAAACTAGCTTCTAATAATACTTTGTAATGTTTTCTAACTGGAGAGAATGTCTCACTGGTGTCTCGTTGTTCTGAGTGCTGTTTTCAGCACTTAAGACCTATTTAGTGTCTTGTGGAAGCACACATGCTTTCTGAGTGAATAGCCTTCGCTCTCCTATTATCGGCTAGCAGAGACCGAGCTTATTGTTTTTAACAATATAGTTATGCAATAAATATGAATGTTTCCTAAGGCCTTGAAGTCAAGGCTCCTCAAGGAGGTGAATACTGACATCACCGCCACATGTCTGTCCTGATCACTCGACCTACTGATGATGTCACGTCCCGTCAGTGGACGTCTTCCTCAGCCTTTCATATGTTCATCTGAGAAAGCGGGAGAGAGAATGGAAGAAGAGGTGAGAGATTAGTCACAAAAATTAAAGGATATCCTGAATTTACATTTATCTACTACAGTACACAGTCATTTGCTGGTCAACAAATGCAAAAACTTTTCCAGCCACTAGAGGGTGCCAGACAATAGAATTTGACTCAGCATGAACTGAACCAGTGGAAAAACTGACTACAGTTTTGATGGGAAAAGCCAAAAGTAGAGGACAGTAAAAAATAAATAAATAAATAAAATAACCCCCCCCCCCACAAACAAACAAACAGATTCTCACATTTGTCACTGTAGAGCACCAAACAAACACATTTAACCCTCTATGGACCACATTATATATATATGTATATGTATAATATATATATATATATATATATATATATATATATATATATATATATATATATATAAATACATATATATAAAATTCATTGTTAATTAGTCAAAAAACATAATTGGACTAAAAGAAAACAGCTTTATAATAATTTTTCATACAAAATATATCTATATAAATAACTTACACGTCCATTCAAAAGTTCAAAACTGGTCAGTAATTTTTTTTTATGAAATACTTATATTGTAATATAACTTTTATTCAATGTGACTTTATAAAACATTTATAAATTCCATGAATCCACAGAGGGTTCAATTCCCAGAGCAGCTGTAAGGATGAATCGTGAAGAGAAGCCTTGAGGTATTTCTGTAAATCCCAGGAGCTATTGATAGTTAATTTGAAGCCATTAGTCTGCCGTCCACAAATTCTTGTGCAAGAGGGTAAACTGTTACGTTAGGTTACAAAAACTGACCTTCCCTCAATGCAACTATACTACAATTATACACTGCCCTGCATCACATTTGCTGAATGAGATCTAATTTTACTAATTTTGAGGTGCTGATTCCAAAAATAGTGGCTGTTTTTCTCCAGCACGTAGCACTTTCTCACAAAATATGTGCATTTCATAGCAATCTTGCTTTCGATAATGATTTTTAAGGTCAAGATGTCTTGTTTTATCATTTAGTCAGCAGAAAAACTGCCATAAACACACGATTCCTGTCTGAATCTGAGCTAGATTGTAACTTTTTGTTCATTTCTCAGCCCATTTTCACGTTTGAATGCATCTGAACACATTATTTTATGCCTAATCCAGTACAAAACTGTATGTGATGGAATTTTTTATTTGACATTTTTGAACTCAGCATGATCAAATTAGATAATATTAGGCATTTTTTGGAAATCAGCAGACTATGTTATTAAAAAAGTTAAATTGTCTACAGTGTTCTTCTCTGGGTATTCACTAACCTGGAGTAGTCAGCTATGACTTAATAAATAATTGTGAGTGTTTCCCATTCATTTACTGATGACAAATGTGTCAGACTTCCTGTGGGGATTTTTATGCATGGCTTCAGACAATGAACTTCAGGTCAAGGCAGTAAAGGGAGAGAAGAGGAAGAGGAACTTCAAACCAAAAGGATGTATTACAGAAAAACAAACACACTTGGAGGAATATTCCTGTTCCGCTTGTTTACTCACCTCCTGTCTGGACTTTGAGGAGGCAGAGTTACAGGAAGAGGACACGCCCAGCAGGGAACGATCTTCCTCGGGCTCGGTGTGGCCGCTGTCCATGGAGTCCATATCGCTCGGTTCCAGCTGGGTCACTTCCTTGGAAGCAGACTTCATTTCCGGGATCTGAGCAACTTGAAACCTGCCAATTCACATGTGGATGACACAGAGGTCAGTGAGTGAAACTACAGAACTGAGTGTGTATGTGAGAATGAGACCAAACCAACACACCTGATGATTTACAGGTCTGCTCCAAAACCTAGTGAGACTCTCTGAACTCTGACACTAGCACTGATATACTGAAGTTAATATATTCAAATAAACACAAAAATACACAAAACACATAAATATTGGGTGAAATAGTATTTAATTATTTTTAAGTTAGATAATCTATTTTTATTAATATTATCACATTACATTATTACATTTTTTTTTTTTGCGGATTCATTCCATATCCTATTTCATTTTTAGCTAACTGCTATGCTTTCTGGGATCAATTCCTAAAAAAAGTGTTATAATGTGTGTTATTAATACTAATATATTATATGGTTGTTGATTTTTTAAAAAATGATGTTATTTAATAAAATAGAATTATTTGATGAATTTTTCTCATAAAAGTTTAATTAATAAAATTACTAAACTTACTGAAAAAAAAAAATCTAATTATATATATATATATATATATATATATATATATATATATATATATATATATATATATATATATTATACTAAAAGAAAACTACAATTAAAAAGTATTTCAAAATATTAATAAATACTATAATAGAATGTAAAAACATTAAAATAACACAAATGCAAGACTGCCTAACAATAGGCATCTTAATTTTTTGGGGAAATAGTTTGGATGGTCTTTATAAGGGAAATGAATTTATGATGTCTAATAACATTCACTGGGTGTTACTAAACAAAAGCTAAAAACAGATTTCTCATGCCTGGAATGAAACAACACATTTGGGCTTAAATGAAGGCCTTTCTTCTCAGAATTCACATAATTATATATTTTATTTTCTATTTTTTCTCACCTTCCTACAGACAGGATGGTCACCTCCGGCGTCTTGACCAGGTTAGTGGGGATCTTGTGCGTATCGATGGGCAGCAGCAGCTCGGGCCACTTCTTCTGACTGCAGCGGGAGCAGCAGAGGCCGGAGCGCGGGGCCAGCCCGTTTATAGTGTGCAAATGATGCTGGTGAGAACACAGCCGCGGCAACGAACGGAACGGAGAGAAATGAGGAAGAGCCGGAAACCTGAGAGAGAGACACAGACAGGGAGACACTTACAGACTCATAGCCATAGTGTGTGTATATTTAAAAATGAGCATCTCTGCTCAACATATTGCCTCTAAACAACACCTTAGCACCTTACCCTTAACTACACAGAACACCTTAGTATCCACGTAGCAACACCTTAAACTACTCAGAACACCTTCACAAACCAGATAGCAACACCTTAAATTACTCAGAACACATAAGCATCAGTACTACAAAAATCCAGTGTTTATTAATGCTTAGGGATACCAATGAAGCTTGATTCTTGGCATACAGAAAGAGGCATGTTATTGTAGCAGTGCAGATAGTTCTTAAAATAAGTCTTGAAGTATATTCATGTCTTCTCAGGACACACTGAAAGCACTTAAAACCCAATCATTGATGTAGTCCTGATATCCACCCGCCCCCCTCCCATAGTTGCATTGTGATGATGTCAGAGTCCCTGAGCTCGCAGCAGCTGTATAACGCAGAACTCTCAGCCTGCAGAAAAGGGCCTGGAATTAAAGGATCTCTTGAACTAAGCAGACGGCACATGCTGTTATTTCAGCATCTATTTCAGATCTCTGTGCCAGTAAATTTCCGAGAGGTCACTGTATAACTGTGATGATGTCAGAGAGATGAAGTAGGCTCTGTCTCTGACTGTTAGGATGCATTTGACATTATAAAATGGATAATTAAGACTCTGAAATTTGATTGGATGTGCAGTAAAACGGTCAATAAATAAACATAAATATACAATAATGACCAAAACAAGTCTATTTTCGGAAAAAAAGAGAGAATAATAGCTGAACCTGTGATTTTTGTTTTTTATCTCTCTCTATGGTTTTTAAGGGACCTTGACCTCTCTGTGGTGATGCTGCAGTCAGATAATGAACACGCACTTCCTTCTTGATGATTTATAGGCCTGTCAGCGTTAACACAGGCACGATCTCTCCCTTAGCTCTTTTAACACTTCATTGATTTTTCTTTAAGGAGTTAACAAGAATGAGCTGCATCTTTAGCTTATTTGGTGGAAAACTGCTTCCTGTTTCACAACTGGGAATTCCTCTCAGAGCTCAATTCATTTCATTACTGCTGGAGATGAGTCATGCAACGACTCAAGCAGGAACTGTGCTCATCTTCAGTCATACACTAAGATTCAAAAGATTGGAGTTTTCTTAATGTTTTTGAAAGAAGTCTATTCTGCTCACCAAGGCTGCATTTATTTGATTAAAAATACAGTAATAATGTGAAATATTATTCAATATAAAACCACACTTTCTATTTGAATATATTCAAAATGTAATTTATTTGTGTGATCACAAGCTGAATTTTCAGCATCATTTCTCCAGTCTCCAGTGTCAGAAGATCAGAAATCATTCTAATATGCTGATTTGCTGCTCATGAAGCTTTTCTTATTATTATCAGTGTTGAAAACAGTTGTGTTGCTTCATATTGTGTAGAAACTTTGATGCATTTTTTTTCAGGATTCTTTGATGACTAGAAAGTTCCAATAAACAGCATTTTTATTTGAAATAGAAATATTTTGTAATATTATAAATTTGTTTGTCACGTTTGCTGAATAAAAATATTAATTTCAGTATTCACTCTGTAAAATGTACATTTCACATTTTAAATTCTTGAAAAGTTTGTTTTTTATTATTTATAATGGGGAATATTTAAGCTAGCATTCGAGCAAACAAGTCACTCTCTACCTAGTTAATGTGAACATAAATTGGCTTTGTAACTTTCTTAGAAACAGCAACATGTAATACATGGTTTTAATTGAATTGTAAGAACAATAATCCGATCCTTTTAAGACATACAAACCATTTACTCATTAACTCATAACAACACATCAGTTATCTAGGATCCCTAATGCTTATTCTTCTTCAGACCTGCCTGTGGTGACACATACTATACATGGAATATTTCTCACAAAAATAAGAGGAACTAAACTACAATGGTTCTTTATATTGTTTCTGTTACAGGTTCAGCTTCCCAGATAGAGACTGACTCATATATGATGCTGTGCTCACATAATGACCTGCACTGTGTGTCACTAATGTACAAGGAAAAAACATCTTAAAAATCCCATCGGTTTAGGGACCAAAATATACTGTGTAATAAATAAATGACAAAATATAGTTGCATGGCTATTAAGAAATATTTATGGACAATGCATTTTCTCAGTTGAAAGTTAATTTTGGACTCTGTGTGTAAGTGTACGAGCATGTTTGTGTATATTCCTACTTGATGGATGAGCTCTTGTTGAGGGTCATCTGTTTATTCTCATATTCCAGCAGAAGTTCTTCCAGAGCAGCCGCATTTTCTGTAACACACAAACACATTAAAGCTCTGATCTCACAGTGTGATGTGTTGATTGAGTTCAATGTGCCGAGAAACATCACACACCTTTCTTCTCTGTGATGAGCCGCACCAGAATGCTGATGGTGTCTTCATCGGGGTCATCAACAATGTATGGACAAGGGTTTCCTGAGGAGAAAGAGCAAAAACAGTTGAAGTTTATATACTTTCTGCTATATTTTATCTCAGGGTTTTTAAATAGAAGCCAACAGGGCATACAGTAAATGTATGAATCGCAAGATTAAACTTCACAGTTTCACCCCAATTTCCAAAAAGAAATTGTATTTTTTTAATTAACAAATTTTATTTGGGAAATGTTTATTTTTTTACTATTATTTTTTGCATTTTTTTCCTGATAACTGTAATTTAATAAATAAAATTATCCAGTACAAACAATGATTTAAAAAAAAAAAAAATTACAATTTAAATGTATTTTTTCCTCACACTTCACAAAAGTTTTATTATTGTTAACTTAAACTAATAAAAATAAATTTCTGTAATTAAAATTACACTGAAATAAAATAAAATATAAATATTAGATGAAAAACGAAACAAAAATGAATATATATATATATATATATATATATATATATATATATATATATATATATATATATATATTGCCTTGCCAACCAACTGAAATATTAAGTCAATACCTAACAATAATTAAAAATATTAATAAACAAAAATACATGAAAGCTAAATAGTAACGTAATAAAAATGACAATTGCACATAACAATTTGACTTAACTTGAAACCTGAAATTGAAATAAATTGAAAAGTAAAAATAAAAGTGACAAAATATGAAAGCAATTATAAAATAAATGAAAGCTAATTAAAAATAATAAATGCTATATAATTATATATATATATATATATATATATATATATATATATATATATACTGTATGTAATGCTAAAACAACACTGCTTCACCTAAAAATAAGCTTTCTTTGTGCAAATGATACATATAATTTATGGGGTATTGTTGTGATGTCATCCCCATCATTAGGTGCTATTTTTAAAAGAGTTTAACAGCAAAGGGAAGCCGCTGCATTCCGTCCTCGTCCACATCCATATGAGTTAAAAACACGCAAATTCACCATTAATCACCACAGGCAGAAGGAATCATAATACACCAAAAATGTTGTCACACCACTGCTGAACACTGACTGTCTCTATTGTGACGCATTTGTGGCTCTTTAGCATACAGAAGGCTCAGTGTGCAGTTAACAGTGTCTCTATGGTAACTATATCCCAGAGTTCCACAGTGAGGCAGCTGCGGACGTAGAGAAGAGCTCACTCAGCACTCTGCTATATTCACTCAGAATGAACGTCGGCACTTCATTATTCTGACCAAACAAAGACACACATTAGAATCATATTCATGCATCTAATGAAGGATAAACGTCAAAAAACTTTCAAATATCAATGCAAAATATCAGTGTTATATATTGGAAAGAAAGACTTCAGCTTCAGATGACATAGTGAGGCTATTCTATGTCTGTTTGTCTATCTACAACAAAATGACCCGTTAGACTTAATGCAATGTATTGCAGAACAATTGTAACTAATGGCTTCAATCTAATTTCAAACTTGCTGCAAGCCATAAAAAGGCTCTTTTTAGCTCTGTCATTATTGTACTGGTACACTTACTGTGCTTGAACTTTCTCCGCATTGACAGGAGGATGCTGGGTAATGCATCTTTGACACCTGTGTGGTTTTATCTCAGAAGAGCAGGTGTGGCCAATGGAATAAAGACAATGCTGATGCAACCTGAGCTGAATCATCTACTACATACTGCACCAGACCTTTCTTAGAAAGTAAAGCTGATAATCGAATGCTCGGACATCTATACGGATTCATCTCACAGCTGAAACGTGTAATTGATATTTATCAGGTTATTGTTAGACTGTTAGAAGTATAGAAATGCTGGTCAAGGTAGAAGTGCTCTTGAGTGCTTGAAAGCACTTTGACTTCTTACATAAATGGTGCACAATGTCACCCAATAGGCTATTGTCTTCTGAAGTTTGTAAGAACACTTAAAATAGAGGTTTCACTTGGTGGTCTTGCAGTTTTTAGTAGTTTAAGTGTGTCTAGGCCGATGTGAATCTGATGTACTTCACACTGACCACATTAGAACTAGTCAACAGTACGGTTAGCAGTAGAGAACATTCTCTACAAGCAGAGAACCGACTGAATTATTGATCTAAGGAAAGGAGATACAGCGGGAGTGTTATGCTGCTCAAAGATAGAGGAGGAAAGGGGAGAACGCGGGAGTGTTATGCTGCTCAAAGATAGAGGAGGAAAGGGGAGAACGCTTAAGCAACCACACAGATACTGAAAGGAGTGTTATGCTGCTCAAAGATTTTGGATGAGAGGGGAGAAATATTAAGCAGCATCATTTTATTTTTTTGATGAGCATTGTAGCATATGTATGAGTTTTTTTTGTGATATGAAACATAAAAAACAGCATAGGAGTGTTATGCTCCTGTTGTATCAAACTGTTTGGTGGGTCTATATCACCAATTATATAAAAGCATTATTATGGATAGAAGACTAAAATCGCCTTAATTTCCTTAAAATCGTTTAATTTCACAAGATGTTAACTGATGGACTGGAGTGTTGTGGATTACTTGTGGATTATTGTGATTTTTTTATCAGCTGTTTGGACTCTCATTCTGACGGCACCCATTCACTGTAGAGGATTCATTAGTGAGCAAGTGATATAATGCTACATTTCTCCAAATCTGATGAAGAAACAAACTCATCTACATCTTGGATGGCCTGATGGTGAGTAAATTTTTAGGTGAAATATTCATTTTACCATCATGCACAGCCTCTGGTGGCTTACATGATTAACTTCCTTATTCTACTTTTTTTTCTACTGAAAACAAACAATTATGTTGGCTGACATCCTGAAAACCCCCCAGAATCCAGTTCTGCTGCTCTGCTTGTTCAGCTGTAAAACATGCTGTAATTAAGGTGTCATATTCCTGGAGTTGTACCCGCTTTACAGGCCGAACCTGAATCATCATATACTAGCGCTACTGTAGATGAAACACTGAGTTCATCCCAACAGCTGCGGATCCACCCACTAATTCACATACACACAAAAGGAGAAGAAAACACTCTCTTCTCATTGTGTACAGGGAATTTATTTAGTTTCACTCTGAGAAGGCGGGTTTTAGTCTAACAGTTGGGCCACTGGGCTCAGCATAAATCAAGCTCAGGTCGAGTGAGTTTTAACGACAACAGATGAGCTGTATGGAGCCGTCTGCATCATCAATATAGGTGTATGCTGGACTGTTTTGTATCTTTGACTTTCAGGGAGTTTTGATAACAGGGTTTCTTTAAAAGGTTCATATCAAATTTGAGATAAAAGACTCAGTCCAGAAAGAGCATTTAGTGAAACCATAAAATCCACAAATTTCTGATGTCAAATGAATGCATTTGAATATTTGAAAACTATTAAGAAAATAGCCAGAAATGGTGGAACATGATGTCTTTTTGGTCCAATCAGTATATATATGTCCTACTGAAGTAATATAAACTACTGTTCAAAAGTTTGGGGCCAGTAAGATTTTTTTATGTTTCAGAATGAAGTCTTCTCTGCTCACCGAGGCTGCATTTACTGCTTCAAAAATACAGTAAAATCAGTAAGATTCTAAAATAATATTAAAATTTTAAACAGCTTTTTTCTATGTGAATATATTTTAAAATTAAATTTATTCATGTGATGCAGTGCTGAATTTTCAGTGTCTTCGGTGTCACATGATAATTCAGAAATCATTCAAATATACTGATTTGCCGCTCAAGAAACATTTCTGATTATTATCAATGTTGAAAACAGTTGTGCTGCTTTATATTTTTGTGGAAACCATAAAACACTTTTATTTTCTAACAGAGGAAGACCGTTTACTGTAAGTAAAGGAGGAATATTGACTTGACATCGTGGCCGCATCACCACCTCAGGTGTGCATTACTGTTCTAATAATTAAACATCCGGAGTCACAACCACATCTCAAAACATTGTTCAGATGTTTTTATTTCAAGACATTTGCCATCATTCTGTCATGAAAACGTGCCTGTTGAACTCGTTTCTTACACACCTCATCCAAAGCTTTCCGTTGCTAATTCCAAAATGTCATTTTAGATCTAATAACAAAGGCTTGAGCCACTGATATGTAGATTAATGCAGTTATAAATACAGTCTAATGCAGTTATTAGAGACACAGAGAGAGAGATTAAGCGTGTGTGAATTATCTGCGTCTGTGCGTCTCTCCGCAGTGTTCAGCAGCAGTGTCAATACTAAAAGCAAATTTTAAGTTGAACTGCTTCAAGAACTGTAACGTCACCACCTTGCTACTGGTCATGTAGCTTTTCAGCCGTGAAACTATTTCATTGATAAAATCGCAGGGCAACGCTGACAAAAAGTTTCTGTGCATGAGTGTGTGTGTCCGTACTGTATGTGTGTGTGTTTGTGAGAGAGTGAGCAGGAGAAAGAAAGCGTGCTTTCTGTAGATAATAATAATAAAAAAATCCTATTGTTTGTTATATTTATTTGCTCAATGTCTTTTTGGTTCTTTTGCTGTTGTTGGTAGCCCTTAGTATAAAAAAAATGAAATATTTCTCTTCATTGCCACCCCCCCTCAACATGCGAGCATAGGCAAGTGCTTAGAATGTCTTTGCATAAATCTGTCCTCGTGTGATTGTGTACCATACCTTCTTTCTGCGGAGTGACAGCTTCTGCGTCCACCCCGTCTTTCTCGGCGTTGCAGCGGAAGCCCTTCTTCTTGAGCAGGTTGCAGATGAGAATCCCCAGCAAGCCCATCACACAGAAGATGGGCACCAGAGCAAACACGGCATACTCCGTGCTCTTCTCCTCTGGACCCTGAACACTGGTGGCGTTCGCTACTCCCGCTCCAGACCTGCTGGAGGTGCTCTTACCAACATTACGTCTCCGCCGGCTGTATGGCTCTGCAGATTGAATACACATGACATAATTACAAATGAAACAATTCTAAGCTCAAAATATGCAAAAGGGGTAATTAAATGTAACAAATCATGTATAATGTGAAAATATATGTGTATATATATATGAAATGAGTAAACTGAGCAGATAGAGGGGTGCGGCCTTCACTTTTCTAGGTTTGCTGTGTAACTTCCATACAATACTGATGTATGAAATGCTGAACACTTACTCCTGACGCAGGCGTGGAGGGTGGAGGACTTCCGTGTAGCAGCAGGGTGAAACCTGAAAAATATGTCAGTTCATCAATAAGCCCTCCCTACGCTTTCCATTTCATTCAGTTTAGGAAAGTTTGTGAGACTAGAAAAACACATCTGTCGTGACACCAAAGTCATGCAATGATGAAGACTAAATATTTTTTGTTCTTTACCCGGGAAGGCATCCTCCACACACAGCGTCAGAGTGTGAGGTCGGTGCGGTCGAGATCCAGCGGTTCAGTGCCCCGCAGGAGAGATGTGGGCGGCACGGCTCAGTGTCATGGGTATCAGAGAAGGTGCCTGCTGGGCAAGTCCGGCACAGTCTGGTCTCACCGGGACTCTCAACTTCCCCACAAGCTTAAAGAAACAAATAGACCACTTAGATTGTGTGAAAGAGCAAACTGTTACGTCTCTCATAGCATGTTGTCAAATTCTGGAACGAAATGAGTTTTAGATAAGATCAAGATCAATAAATGAACAAATTAATAAATTAACATATATATATTTATATATATGTGTGTGTGTGTGTGTGCTTGGTATTAAAATAAGAATGAAAACAGTAATGACAATTTATGGGGAAAGTGTACTTGACTGTATAATGGAAATAATGTCACAATGCCAAAAATCTCAATGGGCCTAAAATTTATTTGATTCTTTTTATACAAAATATAAAAAAATTTATTTTTTGGATTTTCTAGTGAAATGTTCCCTGGACATGTTTTCATGAGATATACTCACAAGACTTTTTAGGTTTGAAACAAAGAAATCTTTAATGTACATAAATGCAATAATATGATGCATTTTTACAGTATTTGGTATGTTTTTTTTCCCTGATAAATACCTAAACAGGAGTGAATTCCCTGGACAGAAATCATAATGTAGGGCGTACTGGAACAGAGACATGTTTTATGGACTGTGTTTTGGTGTTGTTATTTCTCACCGTGGTGGGCTCCTGTCCAGCTGGACAGAGCGGACACACACACCCGTCCTCCCACCGACACTGCGCTGCTAATGTCCCCCATAACTCCAGCAGCTACAGAGACACACACAAATGACAGCGGTCAGTGTTTAACTCACACAAACACACCTGGCTGTGAGAATCCAACCACAACTAACTGCTGTATAAATACTAGTACAACACATAAAACGCAGGAGAGTAAAGTGAAGTTTAAGGCAAGGCTCTACAGGTGAAGAGGGTATCACCATATATTCCCCAGTTGAAGTTTTGTTTTATATTACTAGTTTTCTGGAATGTTATGTTGAAATATTCAAAAAAGGCATTAAAAGGTTTAGTTGAATTTGCACTAATTTGCATACATTGCCAAAACAGAAATCTGAATATTGGGTAAAGCCAGATCCAAAATTCCTTTTTCATTTTGTTGAAACATTTTTGGATTTTTCTGGGATTTTGGATATTCCTTTCTATCACATTAGAAATCAGAATGTACTGTCAACTGCCAGAAAAACAATTACCAATTTTTTGGTAACTCTTTAAATCAGTCAAATGATATATGAACAAACCCCTCTGTAAAAACCTTCATAACAAAGATATACTGTAAAATGTTTAATAAAACAAAGATTACTGGATTGTGTTTTATAAAAAAATGCATAAGTTTTTCTATTTAGAAATGTCAAATTTAATTCAATGTGTTACATGCTGTTTCTTTGTAAATGTGAAATTTATGAGTGAAATTTGTTTCTACATAAAACTATTTTCAGTGTAGATTTCTGACACGATGCATGAAAAAAAACTAATTTTGAAACTTTAAAATTTGTTTATTAATTGAAATCTACAGATGCAAATAGATTAAGTGTAATAATAAATAATAAACACTTAAATGTGTATTTTGGATGTTTCTTGCCACTGGTCTGAGAGAAGAAAAGTTATGAAAGCAAAATAGCCTAACATTTCACAATTTTCCAGTGCATGAAAAACAATATGTGTGCCTGTAGTGTCCTGCCTAAATGTAGTATTGTACAGTGTAGCCGTTTATAGTATACTGTAGTACAGAATAAGATGTTACTTTATTGGGTATGTTGCACTGATGGAAGGGACATTCAAAGAAGTGTGAGAAGAGACAGTGTTCTGAGAGAAACCACAGTGTGTGCTGAAGTGTGGGATAATAATCCCTCATTAATCACTGCTGACTTCAGCACACTGCAGTAATCACAGGTCTTCACTCACTCACACACACACACACACGAAGTGTGGGATAATAATACATAATTAATCACTGATGAACACTTTAATAAAGAGTCGGATACTTACGATCAGACAGACAGGAGCTGAGCAGTAAAGGTGGTTCTTCATCTTCTTCAAAATATTCTTCTATACTCATGTAATCTGAAAAAGACACAACAGGAACTCAATGACACACACAGCAAATATAACATCTTCAGCGTCAGCAGAAACCACCAAAACCTCACCATGCCAGAGACAGGTAAACAGCACTTAGACTCTCTTGTGATGGACACAGTGGGTTTGTATGTGTACAGAAGTGATCTATAAGCTAAAGCGTGGTATAAATAGTCAGCTGAACTAAAGCAGGCCTGTGGTTTGGGGCAGCACTGCTTTTCTTGGCCTATTTTTAGACCAAATATGCCCAGCCAGAAACCACTTACTGGATCTACTGGAGCGAGAGAGCGGGAGAAATGGTTCTATGATGAGAAGGTCATGAAGTCATAGTGGAGTATATCATCACTGTTGAACTACTGCTCAAAAAGCTCTCATACAAACATCAAGATCTACACCAGACCATGAGATGCCAGCTGTGGATCTCAGACTCTCTTCACAAATAATGAGATTAATTGGAGACCAGACTTTAGCTGGAGTTTCTCACTTCTCTGATTTTGTGTCAAAGAAAATGATCGGTATTCTCACATGTCCTATCTAGTTTAATAATATCATCAAGGTCTCAAAATGTGCTTCAGTGTGCAAATTAAAATTCACAGACTTAATATGCAATCAAGACCAAATGACCTGAGCTGCTCTCCACATTCAATTTTTGGAAGTTATAAATAAAACAAGTATGTTCTACAAGAGTATGTTCTACAAGACAATTCTATTTCCAAATTTTAAGTTTAATGTTTAATGTTACTTGTCAATTCTTTGTAATTATTTATGAAATTTACTAGTAATTTCTCAGTGAAAATTGTTTCTACACCAATTCGTTTCAGTGTAATCTTAGATATGACAACTATTTTTCTTTTTTTCTTTTGTTATTTCTCTAAAATAATTTTAGACACAAGATTCAAGACTGTAGAGAATTGTCCTGGGCTTTGAATATGCAGTTTTTACTCTTTTTTTTTTTTTTTTTTTAGTTTATTCAAAGATAGTTTTGAAAACATCATAATAATTACTTAATCAACATTTTATAAAAATTTAAAGTAAATATATATATACTTTATTTACTGTATAAAATCTACATTGTAAGAAAAAAAATTGTAGGAAAAACAAGGAAAAGTTTCCTTTCACCCTAAATCAGAATGCAATGCAGCGCATAATTCAAAATACGAGGAACACACCTGTGAAAAATCAATATGAAAACACTTCATATCATAATTTTTTCAGACTTTTCTTAGAGTGTAATGGCATTAAAAACAAGACAAAATTACCTGAAAATCTAAATTCTGTAAGACAAGACATCTTTGGTCTACTAATTTGCTAGTTTGCTATATTTGTTAGACATCTGTTTTCTAATACAAAAAAGTTATACTAAATCTCTACATAACATTAACTTGTTTAAACTTTATAAAACAATGCTAAATATAATACTTCATCATCTAGTTCCACAGCAGATATGGAAAAGATAAATAAAGAACAGCATCATCTCTAAGAAAACCAGACGCCTGTGCTGCTTTGATCTCGTCGCCATGACAACAGAACGCACACAGGTGCCGACTGAGAGCCACACTTACCCCAGGGTGGTGCTGTGCTCTGTTGCCCTGGTAACGGCTGAGGATGCTCTGCTCACTGTCCCACTGTACCTGTCTGCATAACGCTGTCATTCCTTATACTGCCACTCAAAACCACGACTCCTCCCACCACCCGAGACAGGCCACTCCTCCTTTACCACAATCCTCCAATCGTATGAGTTTACTGATGATTTACACATTGTGGTGGAGAGTTTATTTTCCGAATAAATGTTTTCTAAACCCAAGTGAAGAATATAAAACATGAATGAATAAAAACACGATAGTGTCAGTCTGCAAGACATTTTGGCCCATGCTGCTGCTACTGATTTTAGCACATGACTACAGCAAAACTTCATTACCTACTCTACACATATATCTGTAATCATATATCCTTCTCGACAAATGAAAGGGCATTTGGGAGAAATGTTCTAAGAATGAACAAACACCCACCTCCTCCTCTTCTGCCCCGGCCGCCCACCCACAAACCACCACACAGAAACGGCTCGTCCTTGGCATTTCAAGATCAGCTGCCAGTCAGACGTGCCCCATGCCTACTTAAATTTAGCTCTTTCATTAAAAAGCTATAAAGTCCCAACGAACAGTAATTACAGTTCTTGCAGCTCTATCTCCGTACTGTCCAATTTCTCCATTCCGTGGCTTTGGGAGCGCATGAAGAACGGCATAAAATAAATAAAATAACAACAAACATAAAACAATCACCTAGAATTATCCATTTTAGGACCTGTCATGTTAAAAATTTGAAAACGATGAAGGGGTTGCCCTGGCCTGACTTTTGGGAGCGTGGCGTTTTGAAGCTCGCGTCCTGCCAGCATGCTGCTCCAGGATCCACACTCGAGTTCTAGACCCGAATCAAGCCATAATACAAAACAAAGCCAGAGTCCCGTTCCAAGAGTAGAGCTCGATTCTACAGCCAAACCTTCAGATGAGAAACCACAGTCTAGCCATCGCCAGACTGACACATTCTGAAGTATTGATTAGCTAAAATATATAGACAGACATCAAATACAATTCAAAATATATTAAAAATAACTGGTTTCTATTTTAATATATTGTAAAATATAATTTATTCCTGTGATCAAAGCTGAATTTTCAGCATCATTACTCCAGTCTTCAGTGTCACGTGATCCTTCATTAATCATTCTAATATGCTGATTTATTGATCAAGAAACATTTGTAATTATTATATTTTTTCTTAAGATTCTTGGTGAATATTTTCATTGTTACAAAATATTTGTCACACTACATTCTTCACCGTTACTTTTGATAAATGTAATGCATCCTTGCTGAATAAAAGTAAGTCTTGTAACTCCTGTCAGCAAGTTTTGATGCTGACGTGCTATATCACCACGTGTAACTTCCTGTTCTCACTCTGAAAGTTCAAAACCAGTGTCTTTCTTCAAATCCCCACCAGCTTGACGATGCTGACAGATATAGCCTAAGAATTTATTAGCCAGACACTTTTCATTTTCCTTCCCTCATTTTCACTCCCTCCATTTCTCTCTGTTCCTTCAAATGAACTGACCACACTTTGCTTTCAGCTGCTAACAGCATGTTATGTTGTATGTCCTGCATGTTTCAAGATACGTGCCAACCACGTGCTGCGGCTGGTGACCACCACAACCCCTTTGTCACCAGGGGTGAGGAACGTTATGCAACAATTACAGCGTCCAAAGAAGGACAAACCTCGTCAGACAATGAGATGAAAAGGGAGTTTCTGCTCATAAAGCTGCATTGGACTTCCTTTTATGTTACTTATGAACAAATTAGCATCCAGAACTATGATAATTCTGAGCAGAGAACAGCAGCATTGACGTTAGGACAGGACAATCTGTTAGTCAGATTGATGACAGTATTTTGGAAACCTGTGTGAAACAGTCATTATTTCTGCAAATTCATGCTATTGCCACAAAAATCAAACTCTTCAGCTTCAAGGGTGCAAAATCTTTTCAAATAAAATACCTGCTTAAGCTTGCAAAAAAGACATCATTGGGTGGAACTGTCTTGAATAAACAGTTGAATAAACTGCAGTGGTAAATGAAGTGTTTTGTTGCTTGTGTGGAGGTGTCTCATGTTCCTTTTTTGAACCGTTCGATGTTAAAAGACGAGGTTGCCGATACACAACCATGATTATAGGCCATGTGCATCATTCTACTGTGGTTTCTGCTAAGAAAAAACAAAACGTCTCTGAGATGAAACATCTGCCTGTTCAAAATAAGGCCTTTGATGTCATACCTGAATAACAGTTGCCAACCACCATTCTGGACAAATACCTACAAAATGGCTATTATCTGCTCCTATGCACAAGAATTGGGACTATCCATAACCACTATAGATAGCATAACGATAGCTGTTTTTGCCATTGAATACATGATTGTTTCATAAGTATTAGATTTAGGTTTGTTTGTTGTTGACTTGAACCAGTGAAGCTATCCTTACAAAATACATTGAAGCTATTTAAGGGGACAATGTCTTTTTTATATTTTTATATTTAAAGGTTTTAATATATAAGCATATAAAACTATATGTTGGCAATATAATGCAATTAATGCAAAATGCAGCACAGCACAGAGACTAGTAGTGTCAGTACTTCTATTGAGTGCAATGCATGTACTTCTGCTGCTGTTTGTATCTGCTGTGTTTATTTACAGTAGTAAATACAAGCTGGCAGTAACCATGTCAATGCTGAGAATGTAAACGGACACAGTGAGAAAGAACATCAGTGGTGTAGGATTCCACTCGTTTGATTGACAGACTGACATCACCACCTGCAAGGGAACAGACTCAGTGTTCAACAAACATTTCATTATTTCACTATCTATAATAGAAAAAGAGAAAGAAATAATTTCTTACAGAAGGAAATGTAAAAAATGAAACAAGGAAGAAGGACATCATAAGATGCTTGAACCTAATAAACCTAATAAAGCACACAAAGCAGGAATCTCTGTCATAACACTGCTGAGATCATTCTGGCAAATAAATGTTAATGAAAACCATATGTTAAGTGATTCCACATTGCCAACAACTGAGATTCTCACAGCTTGATCTGCAAAAAAATAGTGTAGCTGTAAAATGCAAACAGCCAAACCCTTGTGAAAACAAAGTGTGCTTAATTCTATTGAATGTGCACTTGTAGTTCACTTCACATCTCAAAAGTATATATATAAATAAAACAAAAACTGTACTTGCAGATAATATATTATGATGAAACAAAATGCCACTTTCATAACTATGTTTCTTAACATAGTAAAAATTCCACTTTGTAGTAATATAAAAGTTGTAAAATCTTTACTTTAAAGTATGTTAAATCACATTTTAATATAATATAATATAATATAATATAATATAATATAATATAATATAATATAATTTAATATAATATAATATAATATAAATCACATTTTAATATATTGCTGTGTTTTAAACTTATTTTGAAGTGTTGCCTTACATACTAAAAACGTATGGTAAAAAAGCAAGTAAAATAGCCTACATGATTTTAATTTGAACTGTAATGTGTTATTCATTTTACAATTACAAATGTGGCATTACAAAAAATTTTATTCACGACATACAAGTTTCCACAGAAACTGCATTACATTTTAGTTTACTATAAATGTAATTTATGGAATTTTTATTTGAAATAGAAGAAAAATACTATTTCAACTATGAAAATTAATTTATAGATGTACTTTGTAACTTAAAGGGGTCATATGTTGCGATTTCGATTTTTCCTTTCTCTTTGGAATGTTACAAGCTCTTGGTGCATAAAGAAGATCTGTAAAGTTGCAAAGTAAAGTCTAAAACGGCTCGTTCTAACACGCCCCCACATGTCTACGTCACTATGTGGGAAGATTTGCATAATGCTGCCCAAATGTTCACGCAAAGAAAGAAGGCGTACCTTTTATTCTCACTGTTGCCGCCGCTGCCATGTTGTGGAGTCACCGTGTGTTTCGTTGTGAAAATGAAACTACTTTGTTTGGCCTTCCAGAAGAGGACACAACTAGAAATCAGTGGTTAAGTTGTATTTCAACACTGTTCCAGAACAGTCCAACCCAAATATTCAGATGTGTGCTGCGAATTCTATGGAGGATAAGGACTGTTTCCTGAACCAGTAGCCTGCAATGCGTCTGTGGCACAACGGCTGTTTCTAAAAAAGTTGGGCAGTTCAAACTTTGCAAGGACAGTCTGCCGCTTCTGACTCACAGCCTGTAAGTACGTTTTTTATATTTAAAGAATTTGCCACTGATGATTCAAATGCAAGTTTTGAGCAGTAAAGTAGAGCTTGTTGTTTGTTGTTTCTCAGATCACAAAGCGTGATACGCAACGCGTAAAAAGACAATATAAGTAATTGTAATCAGTAATTATGTCCCCACTGGATGCCTCAAATGCCTCGTTTGTAATGGGTTTTATTGGTATTGGTTTTTATTGGTAAAAGAGAACCGATGATGGGATGTGCAAGAGCAGAGCAGCTAGACTGAGTCTTGTGCTGCTGGCCTGGGAGACGGCATAGTATGTTAAGGGGCATAACATTTCCATCACACACTTGAGGCATTCGGCCAATCACAACGCACTGGATAGCTGGCCAATTAGATCACACCTTGCTTTTTCAGAACGATGAGCTTTGTAAAAATCGAAGCATTTCAGAAAGGCGAGGCATAGAGGAGAAACAATAAAGTACATTATATTGAAAATAATGTTTTTTGAACCTTAAACCACATAAACACATTGCATTACACCAAATAATGTTCTTTTTAGCAACATCATATGACCCCTTTAAGTTCAACTAATTAACCTGAATCTAAATTTAAACTATAATACATTTTCTTTAAATGCAAGTAACATGCAATTAAGTGTGCGTAACTAAAATATCTATTTATATTAAAGTATATTGCTTTTTTCTTCATAATAAGTACACTTTGCTGCTACTTTTTCACAAATGGAATGCCTGCTGGAAAACGAGAAGAAAAGGGAGAGACCTGGTGGGAGACTGGCTCATTTCATCAGGTTGGAAATTAAATACCAGGAAAACACTTCCTTGATGTGGACGAATCCCAGTTCCTGAGGGGGCACTCTCAGATTTTTAATGGCAGGAATGTAAAATGCACCCATATGCCATTGTCAAAGAGGAGTTTTATGACACTTCTGATGGAATATATTTTCATATTATAATTTGTATTTGTTAAAAAAAGAAGCACATTTGCTAACTCTTCCAAGGAAGCCAAATGTCTAGAATAAGGGGGGGGGGGGTCACGACTTTTCACCCAAATCCACTGGCCGTGTCTTGTTCTCTGAACCTGTAATTATCCTCCGCTACAGGAATGTCATATTACCCACACTACCCATGTTAATCAATGGATGTCAACCTTTGCGGAGGGTGTAGGCCTGAGTCATGTGGCCATGCATCTGATGGAGAGGGGACTTCCTGTCACATGTCCGTCTATGCCCTCTAACACCCTGAACAGGACCAAATGCGGCCCCGGCACCGAGTGCTGTATCATCACATCCTGAATAGCAACATTTTCCCTTTGTGTTGGTCTTTGTGGTCACAGCTAGTGTAAAAACTAACATTCCTGGAACTCAGAATGGTGCTAGTGACGACAAGATCCTGGGTTTAGCTCCTAGTGGACACACATTGTAAAATACACAAACAAGACTCACAATGGACTTCAATATGCTAGTTATTCTGATTCAGGAAAGAACTGTTCAAGTCAAATCTTGAATTGGCTGAAATGGTTCACAAAACAACCCACTGACACAATGGACCAAAAATTATTTGTTCACAAACCAGACTGAATCAGTTCTCATATAAACAAACCACTGAATCATTGAACCAAGAATAATTTGTTCACAAAACAGACTGAATCACTCATAGAAGATCTAAAATGATCAACCAGTAGAGTCCTTAAACCAATAATGATTCATTCACAATTCAGACTAAATCGCTTGAAGCAGTTCCCAGATCAAAAACCCACTGACTCATTTAACCGAGAATAATTAATTAAAAAATAGGACTGAATCACTCAGTGCAGGTCTCGAATCAACGACCTGACCATGATTTTTTTATACAAATCAGACTGATTCCCTCAGAGCAGTTCTAAAATCAAAACCCACTGACTGAATGCAACAATAAAGATTTGTTCAGAAACCAAACTGAATTGGTCAGAGCAGTTCTTGAATCAACAACCCACTGACTCACTGAACCAAGAATGATTCCTTCACAAACTAAACTGAATCTCAGAGCAGTTCTCGAAAAAACAACCCACCGACTCAGCGTACCAAAAATGATTTATTCACAAATCAGGCTGAATCCATCAGGGGTTCTTGAGTCAACAATTAAAAAAGATTGAAGTAAAAACAAGTAAAAACTTTTTCAGGCACGAGATGCAAATTAATAATAATAATAATAAAAATTATAAAGGACCTACATACGACTTTTTGGCACATGTAAAAGCCTTAAAAGAATCATTGAATAATTTTTTTAAACTAATGTCTTGACCTTCTTTTCAAAAGACTTGCAAATAGTCTCACAGAACAGCCATTTCAATATTTCTTAATTCACAGAAATATTATAAAGTTCCTTTAATGTTCAGTCACACAACTCAATGTATCACAGCAGTGGAGTCAGCAGAAGCCACAGGCACACAGAGTAAATCCCTGCTGATCTGAGGTCAGAGTGTCTGCGTGCCAGCAGCGCCCAAACCGCACAGAGGTCAACACGGACACAGCAGCCAACGCAGGTAGATGTCTGCACGCGAGGGAGGGAAAGTATACAGTAAATTTGGTTGTTTCTGGTGAAACAGTCCACCAACACAAATAATAAAGCTTTAATTAAACCATTGATTCCTGCATCCAGCCATGGAGGGTTTGAATTCTGTCCAGGCGTTTGCTTCATAATTTCAGAGGAGCGTGCCCAATGTCAGAGCGCAATGGTTCCTGCCAACCAAAGTCCCACTTCAAAATTGGTGCTGTCGCTCCAGTAGGGGTCAAGCAAAGAGCATGGGTAATTACAGATAACAGACCTAGCAAGATCTCTCAGGTTTCCGGGCAGAGTTGGTCCTTGTTTGGACAGCAGAGTCACACTAACTAGTCAGGATGGTCAAATAATCTCTATCAAAACAAAACTATGCAAGCATGTGAAAAATGTACAGACAGCTATGCGAACACATGGACATAAGTCTCGTTTACATGGAAACATTCTGCCACAGTCTGGCACTTGTGCAGATGAATTTGTCTAAACAGATTGCTGAATTCTCCAATGAGAATCAGCTTCTCTTTGGTTATTTTTCATGATAGTTTAGAGAATCTACAGCAGAAGATCTTCTAAACTTTCATGATAAATAATCAGCTTTACGCAACAGCATTAAGTGTTTATGGGTTTGAATATGTGAAACTCAATTTTACTGTTGGTCTGCGCCTGTGTAAAGTTCATTGTAAAGACACAATTTTAGAAAAATAGGTTAAGTTATGCCTGCTCAGAACCACTTTAGCCCCTAGTATCAAAGAACACATTGTATTCACTGTGTAAATACATTTATGCCACCTCTGAGCAGCATTAAACAGTCTGTGGAAAGACACTTAAATGCCACTTAAATGCCAACTTTGCAGAGTAAATTCTATTGTATTAAGTCAATCTTAATACAATAACATATGCCATTTTTACAGTGTAAATGTGGCACAGAAGCGCCTCTGAAGTGCAATAAGGTATCTTAACACAGCCTGTTAATGTTGTTCAGAGGGGGCATAAATGCATTTACACTGCAATTTTAATTGAATACTTTTATACTAGGGGCTAAGGTGGGTCAGAGCAGGCATAATAAAGTCAGCTTTTTGAACAGAATTTTGAGCAGGCACAGAGCAGCCTTAACCTAAGGCATATTCACACAGCTTAGTTAAGGCTGCTCTGTGCCTTCTGTGTAAAGACGCAAAGCCGCATAAAAGCCAGACTAAACTATTCTACCCCAGCCCCTTAGAATCAAAGTACTAAGTTACAATTGCTTTGTAGATGCATTTATGCCACCTCTGAGCAGCATTAAACAGTCAGTGTAAAGACACCTAAATGCTTCAAAAGTGCTTCCGTGCTATTTTTGCAGAGTGAATTTGGCATTAGCTGTGTACAGATGACTATTATGCCAAATTTACAGTTCAAAGAGGCTTCTGAGGTGGCATTTAACTGTCTTTATACAGACTGCTTAATGTTGCTCAGGGGGTGACATAAATGCATTTACACGTCAATTACAATACTAGGGGCTGAGGTGGGTCTGAGCAGGCATAATTTAGTCTGGCTTTAATGCAGCATTTTGCCTTCACACTGAATTTTGAGCAGGCACAGAACAGCCTTAACTCGGCTGTGTAAAGACACCAATTAGTGGTCTGTTTATTAACTGCTTAATGCACGTTGCACACAAAAAATGCTAATAATTAGCTGAAATCAATTCTAACGAGATTGACTGGCTTTATCCAACTTCCACTAACTAATTCAAATAAACCAAGTTCTTCACATATTCTGCCTCTAATGCCTTTCTGTGTACAGTAGGGTGGATCAGAATTAAAGGTGGATTAAAAGTTGCAAAGTATGTAAAGTGGTGCAGACTTCATGCTGATGAGTCAAACATTGGAAATATATTACAAATGTATTGCCAAATATATTACAACGTCAGAGTGAGTCTGCTGGCTCGTCCCATGACATGCATTGCCTGTATTAGAGTCATGCATTTAATCACACTGCCTTAAAGTTACTAAAGCATGTGTATGGCTCATAAAGCAGGCAATGCTGAACAGGGTAATAATAGTGCAGATTTATTTCAAACGTGAGCATAAAACACGTTTAGGCATTTTGTTAATGACAAAGACTTGGCAATTACATCCTGCTTTATAATAGTCCAGGCTGTGTGCCAATGCTGCATATCACTATAATATTCATGGAGGGTTTACAAAAGATGTTAATTATAACGACATGGATGGCGCCTTGTAACTTAAAGTCTTTTAAATAGGAATGCTGGGATATATCCAACATACTCTGGTGCCTATACATATATGTTATACAATGTTTTAAAAAACAGCATTTTTGTTTATAGTGCAGACTATAAATTTTGCATGCAGCACAAACATGTGTTTCCAGCTGGTATAAACCGCAGCTGGCATGGTGCGTGCCAAAGTCTGGAGCCAGAATGTGTGTGTGTGTGTGTGTGTGTGTGTGTGTGTGTGTGTGTGTGTGTGTGTGTGTGTGTGTGTAAGGGAGAGAGAGAAGCTGACTTGTGGGCGACATATTATGTTGAGCAGTATTTAAACATGCTCGCTGCTTTCTCTTAGTTAACTCAGTTCACTGGAAAAGAGCAGAACAATTTGTGGTACTTTAAAGAGCTGAAGTGGATGACACCATGACAGGAGGTAAATGATGGGAATACATTATTGTGTTATGCTTCGTTTCATAAAAACAATAAATGCTGTCATTTTACTGTCATATATCAGATTCTGTGGAAATTGTAGCAGGTACGAGATGTTTATATACCCTACATAAATGATTTTGGTAAGTTCACAACATACAGTAAAACACAATGTTCCTGCAATGTTAAATGTCATTTTGGTGCATAATGAAATAATGAAATATAGCTACTATATAAAATATAAATATGTCCAAAAATTGTTTATGCATTTGTAATCATAATCTCATGTGAGGGTAACACTTCATAATGAATATATACAAATGATAAATAATACTTAACAGATCAATGATTCCCTTTACAACAATGTACCATGGTAATCTTAGTTTCTACCAAAATACCAAAGTAACTACAGTACAGCTATTGTTATTACTGTAATAATAAACTAATTTTTTTTAGGTAATAAAATAATATTACAATAAATGTATACAGCTTTCAGAATGTTTATCATTGTTTATTTCCCTACTTCCTCGGTGACATTGGTGGTTAAAAAGTTATTTTAGAAACCAATAAATGGAAAATCAATAGAATTTGTAGAAAAGATAATGGTACAAGGTACATTTTTCATTTAAAAATACATGCACATTCAAATATGCATCTATGCAATTATAAAAATATATGAATCAACGCTGAATCATCAGTTTAGTATTATACAGCGTAACGCTATAAATATTTGTAAACGTTATCGATGAAAGTCATTATATAGTTAGTGTTATATAGTCAAGATCTTTTAAAATCATATTTAAGGCATCTGTAAAGGAGGAATTCTAATCATAATACAAAGTAATGGTTTCAATATCGAACTTTTCTAAATAATGAAAATCAAAGGTCATGAATATTCAGACCTTGGAATTATAAAATAATCATATTAAAGTGTTTTTAAAAAGTGAGCGACACTGTTTTACAGCACTTGAAGTGAATGAAAGTATCATAGTGCATAAGAATATCACGCAACAGCAACGAACTCAACACATTTCTTTTGCCTACTATATGTAACGTTTCAGTAGAAATATCATCAAAACTCTACAAACACCAACATACTGAAGTACAGCTCAGTACAGTATATCCACACTCATCTCAGTATGCCGTACCCTACAGTACAGAACACACAACCCAATCCATAAATTAACTGAAAACACACCGGCAGAAATGCCGCATCCGCATCGCAACTGTTCCCATTAATAATAATAAAAAAAAAGTCAATAAAGTTAATGTCTTTTCTTACCTGTTTTACTGTGAAATCATAAGTGTCCGATAATCATCATATGCCGTATGTGTGATCTATAATTACACACAGAAAGGGAGAGAGACACAGAACCGCAGAGATGAGCAGGCGATCCAACATGCGAAGCGAGTCACTGACACAGAAACGCATCACAGCGCGTGTAATATGAGCTTCACTGTGCACTCTCTCTCTCTCTCTTTCTCTCTCTCTCTCACACACACTTCATTCAGAAGAAGATTTACCGCATTGTCAAAACAGTGTCTAGTAATATTACAGCGTACGGAAGGAATATTAAAAATTATATCAAAACCTGTTAGTTACAGGGGACACGAAAAAATATTTTTCCCAAATATGTTCTGATGAATAAACAAACTCATCTACAATTTTGGTTAAACGATATAAGACACTGTACAGTCATGGCCAAAAGTTGACATAACAGTGAAAAAAAATTTGTGTTTTGCAAAGTTTGCTGCACAGTGTTTATATGGTATACTGAAAAACAATGATAAGTATATCATAAGTTTTGAAGGCTTTTATTGGCAAAAAAAAACAAAACAAAAAAAAATATATATATATATAGCCTATATAATGAGTCAATATTTACAGTGTTGACCCTTGTTCTTCATAACCTCTGCAGCTGGCTCTGGTGTGCTGGATATTAGCTTCTGGCCAAATCCTGACAAATGAAACAGTCGAGCGACAGAGAAGGACAGCAGTTTGTAAGTGTTTTTGCCTCGTTTTGTCATTAGACTACTGCGTGATCATCGTTGCTAGGGAAACTTTGCTTTAATTACTGTGTGTCTTACCCTGGTAAATACGTGTGAATTGTGGCATTTGGTTTTGCGTTTGCCTATCGCGGGACTGGACAGTTTCGGTCTGCTAAATAGGGAGGCGTGACAAGCTGACTTCAATCACAGGTAATCAGGCAAATATATAAGTGGTAGGTGTCACCGCGGCAGCGGTCGCGGCAGCCCTCGTGTGAAGACCGACGAGTGTAAAGACCATCGACTCTACCTGCGCGACTCCACTGAGCAAGGACACAGACAGGGCACTTGAGTATTGCTTTTCTCCCCTTCAATTTTTGTACAGCTCGTCCTCAAATACTTATTTTGGTCACTTGTAGTCACTATGTGCTTTCAGTTCTCTACTATCACTACTAACACTCGGAGAGCACGCTATGTACGTCGAAGGAAGGCCTGCCTGACGAATCTAAGGCCTGTCCCTCTGACCTCTACTCCAACGCTCTCTATTCCACTTGGTCTCTGGAACTGCCAGTCCGCTGTTAACAAAGCAGACTTCATTTCTTCTATTGCTACTCATTCTGGTCTCAGCCTCATGGCACTGACTGAGACCTGGATCAAACCTGAGGACACTGCCACTCCCGCAGCCCTCTCCTCTCATTTCACTTGTTCCCACACCCCTCGTACGACCGGGAGGGGTGGAGGTACTGGTCTCCTTATATCGAAAGATTGGAAATTTGATCTTCAACCACCACCTACAGGTAACGTTTCATTTGAATCACATGCTGTTACTGTAACCCACCCTTTTAAAATCCACTTTGTGGTCATTTATCGTCCCACCAGGTCAATTGGGAAACTTCTTGGAGGAGTTGGACGTGCTGCTATCAAACTATCCTGAAGATGGTACTCCTCTGGTACTGCTTGGCGACTTCAACATCCACCTAGATAAAACCCCACAGGCTGCTGGTTGAACACTCTGCTCGCCTCATTTGACCTCAAGCGAGTCTCTACTACAGCGACTCACAAATCGGGCAACCAACTGGACCTCATCTACACGCGCTGTTGCTCAGTGGACAACACTTTAGTTACTCCATGCACACCTCAGACCACTTCCTCATTACTGCTAATCTAGCACTTACACCTGAAGCGGCACACGCTCCAACGCGGGTCACCTTTCGACGGAACCTACGCTCACTCTCTCCATCTCGCCTATCCTCTGTGGTTGCATCCT
Organism: Cyprinus carpio; assembly: GCF_018340385.1. Lineage (NCBI taxonomy): Eukaryota > Metazoa > Chordata > Actinopteri > Cypriniformes > Cyprinidae > Cyprinus > Cyprinus carpio. Next base: position 27,711,836 of record NC_056589.1, read on the forward strand.
CACTTCCTTCACTCTCGCACTTTTCAGCTCTGGACACGAACAGTGCTACGGACACTTTTTGTTCCACTCTGACCTCTTGCTTGGACAACTTTTGCTCACTGTCGTCTAGACCAGCACGCACCACCCCATCTGCCCCTTGGCTGTCCGATGTACTCCGTGAACATCGCTCTAAACTCAGGGCTGCAGAGAGGAAATGGCTTAAATCAAGAAACTCTACCGACCTCAGTGTGTATCAGTCTCTCCTCTCTTCCTTCTCTGCAAACGTCTTCACTGCTAAAGCATCATATTACCACGACAAGATTAACAACTGTTGTGACGCTCGGACACTCTTCAAAACCTTCTCTTCTCTTCTTAATCCGCCTCCACCTCCTCCTCAATCGACTCTTACAGCTGATGACTTTGCAGTTTTTCTTCACGAATAAGACAAGAACCATCAGTGACCAATTCTCCACACCGCAGACTGAGGATAACTTCACAACGACTAATGCTCACTCGTTCTCCTCCTTCTCTACACTCTCAGAGACGGACGTTTCCAAACTTATCCTGTCCAGTCATCCTACTACTTGCCCACTGGATCCGATCCCCACTCACCTCCTTCAAGCGATTTCTTCTTCAGTCATACCTTCACTTACTCACATTATCAACTCCTCTCTTCACTCTGGAACATTTCCCTCAGCATTTAAGCAGGCTCGGGTAAGCCCACTGCTGAAGAAACCATCTCTAAATCCAGCACTTCTAGAAAACTACAGACCGGTATCCGTTCTTCCATTCATTGCAAAGACACTCGAACGAGCTGTGTTCAACCAGCTCTCTATGTTTCTTGTACAGAACAACCTCATGGACAGCAACCAATCTGGCTTCAAAAGTGGCCACTCAACTGAGACTGCCCTGCTCTCGGTTACTGAAGCCCTGCGACTGGCAAGAGCAGCTTCAAAATCCTCAGTTCTCATTTTGCTGGACTTGTCTGCTGCTTTTGACACCGTTAATCACCAGATTCTCCTGTCCACCCTCAGAAAGATGGGCATCTCTGGAACCGCTCTCCAAGTGGCTTAACTCCTACCTTTCTGATAGATCCTTCATGGTGTCTTGGAGGGGTGAAGTTTCTAAGTCACAACAACTTACTACTGGGGTTCCTCAAGGCTCAGTACTTGGACCGCTTCTCTTCTCCATCTACATGACGTCATTAGGATCTGTCATTCAGAAGCATGGCTTTTCCTATCACTGCTATGCTGATGACACTCAACTCTACTTCTCATTCCAACCAGATGACCCGACGGTAGTTGCTCGCATTTCAGCCTGTCTGAGTGACATTTCTAGCTGGATGAATGACCATCACCTTCAGCTCAACCTTACTAAGACTGAACTGCTGGTGGTTCCAGCTAACCCATCGTTTCATCACAACTTCTCTATACAGCTGGGTTCGTCAACCATAACTCCTTCCAGGACAGCCAGAAACCTAGGAGTTGTGATGGATCATCAGTTAAGCTTCACAGACCATATTGCTACAACGACCCGGTCCTGCAGATTTGCCTTATACAACATTAGGAAGATTAGACCCTTCCCTGTCAGAGCAAGCCACCCAACTTTTTGTCCAAGCTCTTGTTCTCTCCAGACTGGACTATTGTAATGCTCTTCTGGCGGGCCTTCCTGCATGTACTATCAAGCCTCTACAACTGATCCAGAATGCAGCAGCGAGGGTTGTCTTCAATGAGCCAAAAACAGCTCATGTGACTCCTCTCCTCATCAGGTTACACTGGCTACCAGTAGCCGCTCGCATCAAATTCAAGGTACTGATGCTTGCCTACAAGACGACCACTGGCACGGCGCCAACATACCTAAACTCACTAGTTCAGTCTTATGCGCCCTCCAGAAGTTTGCGCTCTGCAAGTGAACGACGTCTTGTGGTGCCATCCCAAAGAGGTTCAAAATCATTTCTCACTGACTTTTTCCTGGACTGCTCCCAGCTGGTGGAATGACCTCCCGATCTCAATTCGAACAGCTGAGTCTTTACTCATTTTTAAAAAACATCTAAAGACTCATCTTTTTGGCCTGCACTTAACCAACTAATACTAGTACTTACCTTTTCTTTTTCTTGTCTATCATATTCTTAAAAACCCCCTGGCTACGTGTTCTGTACTAGACTAACTGACACTTGTCATGGCACTTGTATACCGTTGTTGTTCTCTCGTTGATCTGATTGTTTCTACTGTTCTCATTTGTAAGTCGCTTTGGATAAAAGCGTCTGCTAAATGATTAAATGTTAAATGTAAATGTAAATGGCGATCCATTCTTGCCTTATTAGTTCTCGGAGTTGATAACAATTTCTGGGCTTCTGCTTGTCCACCTGCCTTTTGAGGACTGACCACAGGTCCTCTGGGATTGATATCTGGGCAGTTGCCTGGCAATGGATCCAAAATTTCAATGTAATGATCTTCGAGCCACTTCTTTATCACTCTTGCTTTGTGCCATGGTGCTCCATCATGCTGGAAAATGCACAGATCATCACCAAATTGCTGATGGATCATTGGAAGAAGTCGCTTTTGCAGGATGTTTTGATACCATTCTTTTATCATGGCAGTGTTTTTGGGCAGAATTAGTGAAAAAAATTGAAAGTGGCGTGACATACAGCCAAGTATGGTGACCCATACTCAGAATTTGTGCTCTGCATTTAACCCATCCAGAGTGCACACACACAGCAGTGAACACACACCCAGAGCAGTGGTCAGCCATTTATGCTGTGTGTGTGTGGCATGTTGGACAAATATAAAAACATCTCACCTTATATTTCATCTAAATAGTGTCTACATATGCTCTGCTCTTTTGGATTTGCATGTTTCTGTCTCTCCAGAGCTGTATGCATGCAAACACATGCTGTAGGCCAGTTTAACGAATCTCACACTAATTTCTTGTCATTCCGGGTGCGTTTCAACAATGAACCCTACAGCAAAAAAAAAAAAAAAAAAAAAAGGTCAGCATTGAACATTTTGGTTACTAGTGTTTTCACTCTGAATTAATTTGATGGTTGTCATATAGATGAGAGCAGCCATCCAATGAAGTGTGCATTAAATCAAAGATCTAAATACTAATGTCTGGAACGAGTCTAAAGCACATGTAGCCCACCTGCCTTTAAAATGTAATTGCACAGTTGATTAAATTAACTTGACATTTGTAATAACTTTCAGGTGCCAATGAAAGTGTATATTATATTTGACATTTTTTTCAGCTTGTGTTGAATAATAACCAAACATAATTGGTTTTGATTTTTGAAAATCATTAAAAGCATCAAAGCAGTGGGTGGTTCAAAAGAACTTTTGTTGCCTGTTGAATTGAGCAAACAAGATGACAAAGACTCCAATGAATCCTTTCAGCACAATAATACTAAAAATATATATAAATTTATTTAATGACATTTTTTTTTTTTTTTCAATTTTTTCAAAACATTTTTTTTGTGTTTGTCCTCCTCACTGGTACAGGATGCACATGATTATTCAAACTTTTGTATATTTGGCTTAACTGATGCTTCTGTAGAAACCTTAAGTTAAGTTTTTAATTAAACGAGTGTTCTTGGTTACTCTGAGAGTGAGCTCATGTAGGCTGCATCATTCTTGGGTTTCTTGTATGCCAACTGCACTGAATCATGTGTCAGAATAAAACCAGATCTCTCACACAAACCATGCAGGGTCAAGCCATGAACATTCATTGCATGGCATTATAAAGTTTTCTTTGTGCTCGCGCACAACTAGTTTGCTGTGAGATGATATGAATTGGTCTTGTGTATTTCATTCAGTTTGTATGAATGTCGGACAGTCATTCAAAACCATGTGCTGCTGACACACTAGCAGCACAAGTACTGGAATAATAAGATTTTCTTTTTAAGAAATTAATACTTGAATTCAGCAAGGATGCATTATATTGATCAAAAGTGACAGTAAAGACATTTGTAATGATACAAATACACACACACACACACACACACACACACACACACACACACACACACACACACACACACACACACACTTTTAAACACATAAAATGTCCTTAAGCTCCTTAAAATTGTGATTTTGGCCTGTCCCTCCTCAGGGGTCATGATCTTCTAGGCTGTTTCTAACCATTAAAATCATACAACCATACAAAATCATACATGTTAAATTGACAACAGAACAAAGCTTTTGAAAGTTATTTTAATCTTAAACTAGGTGATGATTCACACTTGAATCAAGTTTTACACGTATTAATCACACACTGAGGGAAAAGATTATTTAGAGCAATGAGTAAAACTATTAAGCATGAATCATCACCTTTTCACACCAATATAACTTAACACAGAAGACAAAAGAGCACGCTGTAAAATGATCTTATTTTAATTTCCACACATAATATTTAGCTGTGTTCTACATTTTGTGAGCAATAGTTACTGCATGATTTTAAAAATGTGATGTTTCATAAAACTGTGATACCCAGACATTACTGTAAGAGAAATAGTAGAAATTTACATTATTTATATTATCATTTAATATCACTTTTTTGTTGTTGTTGATCAATTCTATTCAGACACATCTCAACTTCTGGCACCCAAAATTTTCTTCACCACATTTCATTATAATTTACCTTTTCAAAAGAGTCTGAAGTTTTATTTTGTTCCCCTTTGAATTTGAAAACATATTCATAAACTTCCTGGCATTGACAATGACTCATTTGACTGTGATGAGTCTGACGGGTGAGATCATGTGTGAGCTTGTTTGTAAAGGAATTATCAGAGCCTCTGGATTCTTGCATCAGTGAATGTTTAATTCAAAGAAACCCAGAGTGACAAAATATGTCAACGGTGTGAAATAAGCATGAAGACTGTTACAGGACCCACAGACGCAGAGCGGCTTCTGTTATCTTCTTTTAAAATACTGGAATAGTTTTAATTTAAATGAGACATCGCATGCCAAATGAGGAAAATAAAAATACTTATAAAAATATGCCATTAGATTCATATGAACAATCGTGGACTGTGAGAGCACTATGTACAGAGGAAGGCAATATATACAATAAACACTGATGACGTCTTTCACTAAAAAAAGGACTGTGAGGGTCACTTACAACAGTAAGACTTGACTTAGGACTATCATCACTGATTGATTTAGATATTTGATTAATAAGCAAAAAAAAAAAAAAAATGCAGACTCAGTTTATGAAAATATGATTCTCTGAGGATCCTGTTTGTAATAAGAAGTTATCTTCTGCAATGCTTCAACGTTTCTACCTGCGAGTTCTTGGCACTAGCATTCACAACTACTCAACAGATCAATCAATAAAACAAGCTCGTGAAAAATTCCCACGAATTACCACGTGTGATGCAGTCTGGGAAAAGTCTGACTTCACATCCTTCAGGTGAGCGAGAATTTGGGTGTGTTTGTGACTGATGCGGTTCTTCCCAGACAAACTAAGGCAACTGAAATTGCTCATTTCACCCACCTGATGGTGGAGCGCTTTAGCAGTTAATTGTCTTTTATAAGTGCCCGCATGGAGCCGAAGGGCTGTAACCCATCTGACTTCATTCTAAGTGTCCTAATCTACACACAGACACACTCACAAACTCTATATGTTAAATTGACGCAGTCTTCTGCAACATCATTTAAGAAACAACACAATTCCCTTTTCCTGAATTATCATAGTGATGAAAATGAGCATTGAAATGAATCTCATCAATCCTGAAGCTATATTTCACCCCAAAATGAAAAGAAATTTGCATAAAATAAATTCAATTTTTTTTAAATGAATATACATTTTTTAAATTAATTTTTTTTTTTTTTTACATAATTCATCACATTTCCCCCAAATTCCAATTGCTGTAATGCAAAAAATCTTATTGTACTTTGAAAAAAATACAGTAAATACCAAAGTATTTGTTGGACAAAATTTTATTTAAAAAAATGGGAAGAATAAAAATGTTTTAAAGGAATGTAAATGTTTTTTTTATTTTGGGTTGTTGTAATGAAAACAGAGACGATTCAAAAAAATGGTTTTTATTTTCTTTATGCAAAATATAATTTGTAATTTGATTTCTTTTGAATTTGGGGTGAAATATGACCTGGATGTTTCTTCGTGAGATTCACCTGAATAATGTTTACTTGAAATCGTACAAATGTGACCTCACTGACCCAACTTGAGTTGAGCGTCGAAATCTTTCAGCAAAGAAAAACGCCAGACTACTTTATTTATAAATTAAGTGCTATAAAAAAAGACTTCACTAAAAATGAAAAAACATAAATACTGTACAAAAGAATTTTTGTCACAATACCTATATATGGAATGTCATTGCTGTTCTTTTACATAACATAGTGAAATCTTGTTTTTTTATATACATAAAGATGATTCGATAACCAAAAGAATAAAGTGATAACGTGTAATAACTCTAACTGTGAGTTTGATGATTACTGAAGCAGTAAATTTTGTGTGTGTGTGTGTGTGTGTGTGCGTGTCATATAGCGGTCTGTAGGTACTCTAGCCTTATATTGCACATTGGTTATGTAAGATTAACTCTCATCTTGCTTTAACAAAAACATCTTCATTCTCCAATGAAATCACAGTCTGTCAAGACCAGTAGTTGACCATAAAAGTGTGCGGACTGTCCTCTAATGAAGTGAAGGATGAAGATGAAAACACGTCTTTCCACTTTGCACGTCCATCCACATTACCCACAATCCTCCCTGCCTCATGTGATTCATTCAAACCCTGTCTCTATCCAACAATTTTTGCTTCCTTTCTTTTTTACTTCACCTTTTCCTGCTTTTTCTCTTTCTGATGTCTATCTTATAGTATCTCCTTCAAGGGTTTTTACAATAGTTTCGTCCGCTTCTTTTAAAGCTTCATTTTAATTTTCAACACAATATTCAAAAGCGGCCACAGGAAACACCACATGGCAAGCGAGATCGATATTTTACATCAAGAAACAAAATGACCCATAACACAACGTAACGAAAAACAAACACCCCATTGGTCGGCGTCTTACACGCTCATGCACAACGCATCAAAGAACAGGAAGAGGCGGGGTATCGGGGAGAAGTGCGTGGGCTGGTCCAGCGGCTTGTGTGTTGAGGGGGCGGGGCTTCTGTCACACGCGCCACAGCAGTAAGTGGTTTGTGCTGTCGTCCCGCCCCACCGTCTCGCTGCTACTGGTCAGTCTGAAGTCTTCATAGCCGTCGCCGCCGCTGATGACCAGCAGGTTGGATTTGACGGGCAGGATGGTGGAGGCGCGCCGTCGGGCGGAGTCTCGTCTCTGCAGGCCGCCGCTGCTGCTCTCTGAGCTGTTCTGTGCGGAGTTCACTATAACAGAAATTCAGAATACGCACACAGATTCATCATCTGATGCCATTTTGATGCATATATTGATAGCCTCTATTTCTAGACATCTGTCTTGAATGCATCCAATCACAAGTATTAGTCAGGCCTAACCAGGCAAGTTTAAACTACTTGATTGACAGGTGGGTCTTTTCTGTTGTTCATGACGTATCAGGAAGCATTAATGGTTACACTACAAATGAAATGATCGGTTTACAACCGTTTTAGATTTGCGACTGCTAGATTAAATTAAATTAAATATTTGATATTCTTTTGCAGGGCCATAATTGAGTGTTTTATGAATACCACAACACACAAACAATAAATACATAAATAAATAAATAAACAAACAAATAAATAAATGTGTATTAGCTAGACTTTTTTAAAATGTTTTATTAATATTCCTTTTATACAAAAATAAAATCACGTTTCATAAATACCATGATATTCATGAAATAAAAAAATGTATATTATTTATTGAATTATTATTATGATTAACCATGTATTTGTGTTTTTATGAATACCATGACATTCATAATATTATTCAATATTATATTATTATTATATACTGTATAGTGCAGTGTAATATGGTCAGTTTTTAAAATATACTGATACATAAAAGAAATTCAAATTGTATGAGCAACGGATAAAATTACAACACATTATTGACACTGAAGAAAACAGTTGAAGTCACACCGAACTCCTTATACTCTTATTGTACCTTAATAACAGATAAAAACACACAGAACAGGTCAATGTCTGCAGGTTTCTGTATTTCCATAATGCACTAATGTACAATTCTGTTGCCAGATCCTCTGTTAATATTACCCACACTGCAATAGGCAGTGAGAAACTTACCTGATTCAGACGGTGGTGGGAAGTTGACGTCAAAGCCCTCTGGCAGCTCAATGCACGTGAGGAAGCGGACATGTCCTGTGTGTCCGTGGGCGGAGCCCATGGGAAAGAGGGGTGCACGCAGAGAGCCCAGCCCAGTGCTGGAGGACACGGGCGGGATGGCCAGAGTCAGGACCACCCCTGCACTGGTGCCAATCCACAGCAGGTCCTTACACGCCAGAAGAGCCGTGATCCTCAAACATGCTGCTTTATGCTGCCGGATAATGGCATCAGAGCCTAAAAGACAAAAATGAGACAGGGTTTTTATTAGTTCTTTATAAAAGCAGTGTTATTTTAGTATCACTGACATACTATTATAGCTCAATTAACAAGCATTTTTAATGAAATGTGTAACTACAAACTTGTATATATATATCAGTGTTAATATTATTTGTATACTATTTATCAATATTTTTAATAAGACTTTAGTCATTTTATTGTGGTTTTATCATTTTTTTTTTAAAATATGGTTCTTTAGATTTAAAAAAAAAGTATTTGAACATGTTTTCCTTCTCCTTTGCATATTGTAAGTTAAATTATATATTTTTAATACTTCCTTTTGTCATTAAAATTAAACTTTTGACATTTTAATGTTTCTGTTATTTTGATAACTGCATTAAAGTGATACAAATGTGACCCTGGAGCACAAAAGCAGTCTTAAGTCGCTGGTGTATATTTGTAGCAATAGCAAAAAATACATTGTATGGGTCAAAATTGTTGATTTTTCTTTTATTCCAAAAATCATTAGGAAATTAACTAAAGATCCTGTTCCATGGATATATTTTGTAAAATTCCTTCTGTAAATATATGAAAACTAAATTTTTGCTTAGTAATGTGCATTGCTAAGAATTCATTTGGACAACTTTAAAGGTGATTTCCTCAATATTTTGATTTTCTTGCACCCTCAGATTTCAGATTTTCAAATAGTTGTATCTCAGCCAAATATTGTCCGATCCTAACAACCATACATCAATGGAAAGCTTATTTATTCAGCTTTCAGATGATGTGTAAATCTTAATTTCAAAAAATTGACCCTTTTGACTGGTTTTGTGCTCCAGGGACACATATATAGTACTTCTAAAATCTTCATTCAAAGTGATGGAAAGTTTTTACACAAAACAGTGATAGTTTTGAACTCAGCGTCATCAGATTAGATAATACTAGGCCTGTTTTCAGGATGCAGGGCTGTGTTATTATAATGCACACTAAACAGTACCTGCAAGCATCTTGTGCACGGCTGGTGCCACGTCGACCTCCGTCAGGCTCTCGTAGGTGGAGGCGTGATAGAGCCGCACATGAGCACTGCCCTGTAGAGCGATCCACACGCCTTTACCATAGCTCACAATACTGGTCACGCAGCGCCCGCTGTCCTGACTCACCTGGAATGAGTGCTGAAGAAGACATTAAAACAAGGTCAAAATTGCAAAAATGATTCAAGTGCACGAATGTCTATTGCTGTTCATGAATGTGATGTCAAGTGTATATATCGTTGTCATATTTTAAACTTAATCTGCTCATGTCAAGTCACATTTTTTTTTTTAGGTTTTATACAGTACCGATAGTTCCAAAGCAGCTTTAAAGTAATAAAAAGGTACATTACAGTTCATTCATTAGTTATGAAACTAATTCAATTTAAGCTTTAAAGCAGATCTACAGACGACAAGTGTCATTATTTCACTCAATTTTGCTCAATGTTGCAAAGTCATGCAATTATAAAACAAATTTGATTTCAGCTTTAAAGCAGCTCTTTAAAATACAACAGTGACATCATTCAGCTCAATTCAGATTGAATGTTGATTCAATTTATTTTAATATCTGTGTGGATGTTGCAGAGTTAGTGTCATTATTCAGTTCAAATGTTATTCTTATCCGATGATGTTAGTGCAGATATAGCTATAATATTACTGAATATTAATTGTCTTTTTACCCTTTTTCTATTTTCTGAAAAAAAATTTTCATATTGGACTAAAAGTTACTGACTTTGCTCACAAAGGGTATAACAACTTCTCGTAAAAGTGGTGATAATTTTCGTGATTTTTTCCCACCTTGCTGCACTTGTGATGTTTTCAGTCAAAAATGACATACAAAAATTATACAATTCTCAAATGCTATTATTACCCAATATTAGATTCAAAAAAAATTTTTGTCAACTTGTTTTCTTTCAATTAGCACAGGTTTTGTATTTATTTTTTAAATTTTTTGGTTTTGTATTTATTTATTTTTTTCCCCAGACTTCATCTGCATGTATTTTGCATCTGACCTCTTGCGCTAAAGTGCTGGTGTTGATGATAAGGACTCGGTTCTGACAGCCACACCACAGGTTTCCCGCCACAGGAACCATTTTGGTCACGGGTCCGCTTGGAGAGCCCAGACACAGCGTTTGAGAGCTCTGAGGATCCCAGAAACTTCCTGTTGTGCAGAAAAAGCACAGAGAGTTGGCGAAAATCTCTTAAATGAATCATTTGGAATGGATCTGAGCTCACCTGCTTCCCTCTGATAAACAATCACCTCCCCGTTCGCCAGGGACACAAACACTTTGTTGTCAAGATACCTGGGAATAAAAAAAGATGTTCAGTCTCCATGCCAACGTTGCATAAGTTACCATGGTAACTGATCAATGAGGCGGAAGCTGCTTACAGGATACACAGGATAGAGGCAGAGTGCTGCATCTTCATACTGTTCTTCCTGTTTCTGATGTTGTCTGACGACTGGTACACATGAATACTGAAATAGAACAGTCATTATTACAACATGATTATGCTTATGAAATACATCATTTTTTCCTTGCTTGTTTACTGGTAATCACAAACTTAATTTACACAAATATTAAAAAATCTAGGGTCAGTTTTTAATGTTTTTGATGTGTTCTTCTGCTTAAAAAGGCTGCAATTATTTGCAATTATAATTTAGCTGCAATTATTTAAAAATACAGTAAAAAAAATAAAAATTGTGAAATTGTATTGCAAATTAAAATAACTGTTTAATATTTAAATATATTGTAAAATGTAATTTATTCCTGTGATGAAAAGCTTAATTTTCAGCATCATTACTCCAGTCTTCAGTGTCACATGATCCTTCACAAATCATTCTAATATACTGATTTGCGGCTTAAGAAACATTTCTGATTTTACTGTCTTTACTGAGAAACAAGTTCATTAAAAAAATTATGAAAACAAATCATTGATGATATTAGAGACAGAAAAACTGGGCATGAAATAGTCCAAACTCAAAACAACAACAGCAACAAATCAACATTGACTTGAATTGAAATGAATTGGCCCAAAAGACATTCATACTTCCATCTTACTCACAATACGAACACATGATCAACACCTGTGATATGTCTTGATTTCAATGCATTTTAAAGGTGACTTTAAAGGCGAAACCATGAACAGGTAAGCATTACAATGTATTTGAACTGCAATTAAAACTATTTACGAAATAATATAAAACAGTGTATATTATAAGGAATTAAAATGCATTATATATTCAGGTATCAAATCAAAAGCTCTCCAAGACATCTGACTGTGTTTTGTTTGTTTTGACTGTCAGCTGGCAGTGAGGCAAGAGCAGATGCTGAGAGAGAGAGTAAATGTTTGCATGGAAAGTGACAGGATGCACTGAGGACACGGGCAGGTCTGAGCTTGAGATAATGAGTGTCTCTGTGGGAACACGGTAAACGGGTGCATGCACTGTAGTCAGATCAGTGTCACCTGAGGTGAGAATTAAACCCCAAACAGAAGGAACAGCAGGGGGGTGTTTTGCACAGTAAAATGTGGTTACCTCATTTCATGTTACTATCGTTCAATTTTTAATTAGGCCCATGAGCTTTAAATGCTGTCTAAACACAAGTTTGAACCCTTATAATAACTACCAATAAGTACATTAACAAACATTATCACATTATATAACAGATCATTAATTTTCCATTCAAACAGTCAGAACTGTCATGAAAACAATTTTTTTATTTTTGACTGATAGAAATTTATTTTTCAGTATTTTTTTGATAAATGTCTTATATACATACAAACAATAATCATTTTAATACAGTTTTTATTATTATTTGTTTTATATATATATATATATATTTACACACACACACACACACACACACACACACACACACACACACACACACACACACACACACACACTTCCAGCATCTAAAAATTTACATCATAAAAATGAGCATAATTTACTTTCTTAATTTTTGTCTTAATTTCAGGTGTTACAGCTGTTTCTGCAGCATGTTACTTTTAAAGAAAAAGTTTATGATTTGAAAAATTCAATATATATATTGGTTTATACTAATATAATCATAATAACAAATAACCTACTTTTTAATATCTAAAATATCTACTTTTAAAGATCCAGTCAAATAGCTCCATATATATATATATATATATATATATACATATATACATATATATGTATATATAACATAAGTTATTTATTCTCTTGCAACCTAAACATAAGCTTAAAAAGAAAACTTAAAACAAAGTTTAAGGTTATATAAGTTAAGTAATACATTTACTAAAAATGAAATATAAATTAAATATTAGAAATATTTTTACAAAGTTCTAAAAATGACAAAAGCACATAACAAAATTACTAAAACAGACTTAACTTAAAACTAAAAAATAAAAAATAAATGCTTTATAATAGTATATAAATAATGGAGTGTCTATTTATACTAAGTGCAAATAGCCCGCCTTGTTGGCAGAAGCTAATTACAAAAGACAGTCAATGGTTGTCTGCTCCAGTGGTGCAGATAAACGTGTGTTGTACTTATTTTGACGTGATCGACCCGGGTTCGAACTTTTTTTCTCCCTTTTCAAATTTCAAATCACATCAGAAAAGCATTTATTTTCAATGAAAATGTAGGAAATAATCAAAAAGTTGAAAATAAAGTATCGGTATGGTTAGGTAGGTGTAGGGAGGGCTTTATTGTCCCAATAAGTTGGCATCCATTTAATAATTTTAATTAAAATTTAAATTTACACTCAATAAGTTATTATTGCATACTGTTTTATAATGTACTACAATACTGAGGTGCAGATAATTGCCACTATTTGAAATAAGTAGTATAAATAACAGAAAATATTGATATTTTAACAGTGTAAATAGAATCTATAGCTATTTGCGCTTAGTGTTAATATCATCTATGGCTAAGAAAATATGCTATTTGCACTATTTGCTATTTGTAAATAGCATATCACTAAATAATGCTTCTATTTGCACTTAGTGTAAATAGTATCTTATTGCTATTTACACAGTGTAAATAGCCTCTATCGCTATTTATACTTAGTGCAAATAGCCGCTGCCCATAAATAATACTGAAATCACCAAATCAAGTACCGCCCTACATCCCAATACAGAAGTTATTTATTCTGTCATGCACTGCCTCACCAGCCGTCCTCGGTCCCGAGCCAGACGGAGCTCTGGTACGCCTCCGGGTCGATGCTCAGCAGGTCCTCCAGACTGGCACGGGTGAAGGACCCTCGACTGGACCGCCGCATGGCTCGGCCGTCCATGGGACTGTCTGCACTGAATGAGCTGGGGACGGGAAACTCCTGTTCCTCCTCGGAGCTGGTGGTCTCAGTGGCCATGTCCTTTGAAACGGCTGCTTCATCATCTGAGAGAAACAAAAACATAAAAACACCATCAATAAGACACGAATCACAAACATGAGTACTCTATATGATGTTAGAGACTGTAAATGTGACTCACTGCCGAAGCTGGATGAGATGGTGGAATGGGAGGCTTGGCTCTGCAGTGTGGATGAAGGGCTGGGAGAGTCTTCATCATCGGTGTCGTCGCTATCGAAGGGCACGAGCTCTGCGGCGGGGACCGCGGGCGGCTCACTGAGCTCCAGAGACGAGCCGGAGATGCAGATGTGGAGCTGGGGTTGTGTAGACGCTGTAGGATTTGACTCAGACGGGACGGAGGGGCTGGAATGACCCACACGTTCTCTGCAGTAAACAGATGGACATTTTGCACATGTAAACTGCTTATTATGTGTGAAAACCTTTAATATTATACTGAGAGGCAAACCTGTTTTAAAACGCATATTCCAGGGCATTTTCAACTTGATATTGTGATTACCAAATATAATCATTTAGAACTGTCCTGGAATATTTATTAGTGTTGTTATTGTTAAACTGTTAAAAATATTTGCAATTTGAATAAAACTGAAATAAAAAATGTGCAATATTAGATGAAAAACTAACTTAAAGCTGTTGTTTTGTTGCAAATTAAATAATGAAATTTTGTTTTGCTGTGAAATAAATAAATTGCTTAAACTGTGTGCAATATTAGATGAAAAATATATGCTATATATATATATATATATATAATAATGAAATAAATAAATTGCTTAAACTGAAAAAAGCACAAAGCGACATACAGTGCATTCAGGATATACTTTTTTTTTTTAATTTACCTAAAATATATATTTACCTAATATATATATATAAACTGACAAAAGCACATACAGAAACAAAACGTGATTTAAAAGCCATATTCCAGGGTATTTTCGACGTAATAACACGTGTATGGCATGTTGTTAATTACAAGAAACCATCATTAAGAATATCAGTCTTGTTATTGTTAACTAAAACTATTACAATTGAAATAAACCTGAAATAAAAAATAAATATTTGATAAAAAAATAAATAAGCAGAAATATACACACAAGTTAAAATACTAAAACAAAATACAGTTGAAACAAATAAAAATTTAAGATAAATAGAATTTTAAGAAAGTCCAAAAATTTCAAAAGCACATAGCAAAATTACAAAAACTTAAACTAAATTAAAATGAAAAATAAACTGAAAAACTACATAATAGTGAACACCATAATAGTGAATAAATAATACTAAAATAACATGCACATACTATATATACACACACATATATATGTGCACTTATAAATGTAGATACACATTTTTTTTTTTATTTGTGCTACAAAATTGTCTAAATAATAGGTTATCCTTAATAGGTGTTCTGTTCATTTATATACATTAAAAAATGTTTAAACTAATTTCCCTACATGCCACATATGCAGAACATAAACATTAAGATGAAAATAACCAACAGTGTTCTTTTAAAACACACTGTGACAGTGTGAGCATGTTGTGTCCATACAGAGACTCTCACATCTAGTCTCAAGGTGCTCATAAGAACAGCTCATCTATTAGCAGTTCTGTTAAGCAGGTGTGTTTAGGGTCGTCTCTCTCACCTGTTCTTCAGGCCCGGCACGGCTGCGATGCAGATGATGCGAGCGGAGCAGACGGCGATGCAGGCCTCCACCGTGGGCTCGTCCCGGATGTTCAGCAGACACACCTGACCCACGTACCCGTCGCTGTTACACACCCACACCTCATACGTGTTCTCTGGACAGCTGTGACTGGGGGAGGCGCAGGAGAACTGCATCCCGCTGCGGGTCTTCATGATGGGAATGGCCTTCAGGAACTCGGGGTCCCACTGGTCTTTGTTCATGGCTGGACAAAAGATGGGAAACAGGGTGCTTCTGATGACAATGTAGGGATTGTCATCAATATATAGCATTTTGTTGGGCTAAAATGAAATATATGAAGTATATATAATAAATGTACTGTATAAAGTATTTATTGGCCTTCTCAAAAATAAATGCAATATTTATATTTTATCATAAAATATAAGTAGCATTTCTTGGGCTTTTTTTTGCCATTAATAAAATCTGTATTTATTGGATTTTACATAAATATAGGCAAATTTCTTTGGCTATTCATAAATATCTATTATATTTTTCCATGAAAAGCCCAATAAATACTATACAAATTCACGAAAACACATCAAAAAATTATTGCATATAGGAGGTCCAACAAATACTGTATTTATAATTGAATATGTAGTATATCTTAAACTTCTTATGAAAATATGAGGTACTTTCCGTGCTTTCAACACACACACACACACACACACACACACACACACACACACACACACACACACACACACACACACATATATATATTCATTAATATATTAAGTACTTTTGTGCCATTTGTAAATTTATATAATTACTTTGATTAATTATATAAGTTTGATTTATGCCAATAAATATTAGATGAAAAACTTAAATTTTTAACAAAACAAAAATCAGACATGTTGGCAGCTTAAACAGGTTAATTGTAAGTAATTTTAGCATTTCAACATTTATTTCAGTTAGTAAAGCTAAAATAAAGCAAATTAAATAAAATTAGTAAATTACAATAAAAAAAAGAAAACTGAAAATATATATTAAGCTAAGTTAATAAGCTAATGAAAAACATTAATAAATACTATAACACCATACACACACACACACACACACACACACACACACACACACACACACACATATGCTATTTTGTAGGAAAATAATCATTTGATGTGAACTGCTCTCAGATCACTGTACATTATACAAAACAGAAACAGAGGGTCAGCTCTGATTTACCGAGCTTCTTCTTGGCCTCCTCAAAGGCCTGCTCAAAGTTACTGCGGGTATCAGGGCTGCTGAACTCAAAGATGAAGGTGGTCTCGGCTGAAGTGCTGGTCAGCTCTAGTTTAGTGGGCAGTAACGTCATGCTGAAGGCCAGAGACTGTTTATCTGCCAGCTCACGGTGCACTGAGGCCATCAGATCCTTTATCACATCGTCCAAACTCTGACACAGACACAGAAACTCACTTCAGAATATTTCATTCATTCAACAGTCTGATTGGCACAAGCAAAAAAAATGTTATCCTTTCTTCTAAATGTTTCTAAGTCTATTTCTCTTTTTTATCCTAAATATGCACAAATATAGTTAAGTTGCATCTTCTTTATTTGCATGCACCATTACACCCCCCCCCCAGTTTCAAGTGAAACTGAAATAAGTATTTCATGCTAAATCATAAAGACACAGATAGACAGACCTGATGGGGGAAACTGAGTGTTTCTGACAGCTTGCTTATTTGGCCCAGTGTGCTGAGATCTTCATCCAGACGGCTGATGGTTTTCTGGATGTTTTCTCTGTTCGTGGCTTGATTAGAACCTGTGATGAAGAAATGACAATGGGTCAGTACAAGAGCATCAAAGTTCAACAAAGTGTAATAGCAAAGAATATAAAAGGGGGAAATATATAAATAAATAAATAAAATAAAAAATAAATCATGCATAAAATTAATTAAATATATAAATAATACAAATAATACATAAAATTAAATAAATACCAGAAAAGAACATGAAAAGGGCAAAAATAAATAAATAATTAAATAAATAAAAAATATAAAAATTAACACATTTACAATTAAATAATTACAGTATAATTAAAATTAATAATTCATCAATTTAAATAAATAAATAAATAAATAAATAAATAAATAAATAAGCATGCAAGCATGCAAGCAAGCAGGAAAAGCTAAAGATAACTCTAGGACATTTTGTCTCCCTAAAGGAATTCAGGAAAGGGCTCTTAATTCTAAAGAAGAACTCATGTTTCTGCTTAAATGTGAATTTGAACTTTTAAGAGCACGTTAAATGAAAATCATGTCATGCTGATTGTGTGAGTTGATAACACTACCTTTAACCACTTCAATGTCTTCTAAGGGCAGTTTCCACAAGAACTTGTATTTACTCGAGGTGTCAATGAAACTAGCAGTGGAGTATCTGAAAGAGAAGCAGAGAGACCAAATAATCATCAGTCAAGGATATTTCCAACATTGGTTAGCGTGGACGTGACGTTCTAGTCTGGTGTCTGATTCTGAAAGGTTGCTGGTTCAAATGTAGTGCAGGGTTCATCATGAAAAGTCACTGGTGAACTCTTAAACAAGTCACAAAAGAGTGTTTACAGAGCTGTAATGTGATGGATTTCCATATTTTGACTGTTGTCCCAGAAATAAGCGTCCTGCAATCAAATGACATATGAAAGAGACTATATATGTGCTGTTTCCATGACTGTCCACTAGAGCGCAGTGTTATTCAGAAATAAACCGCATTTATTTTGGCCATCAGAACAGAAGATCTCAAGGGACTCTGGGGTTTCTAAACCAAACATCAGTTTTCCCAGGCCCTTCTCACATCCCTGGACTATTAAAAGAAAACTGCAAATGCACAGCCGCACTCACAGACTCATGGAGGTCCGGCGCAGAGATCCAGACTTTCTCTTCAGCGTGGTGCAGATGAGCAGATCGCTGAACAGAAACAGAGAGCGGTCCTTCTTACCACCCACCGTTTTCTACAGCACAGAGAAGAACAGAGGTTTAGGAAGCTCATCCTTTTGCTTAAACTGATTTGATTTCTTGTGCTTATTAGTGCTCACCGTTTCCACCACCATCTCTTGTCTTAGAAACTTCCTCTGCGGATTCAGGATCTGACAGGAAAATACATTATTAGGTATTGCTGAGGGCAAACTAGTCTTCATACTACTCTAACACGTTTGTGTGGTAGCAATTGAACATATTTTCAACCAAAACTGTAAATACACACACAAAAAAAGTTATTGCTCGGTAATTGTCTTTTTCACCAGTACATATCTAAACATATTCAACCTTGTTATTTTGAAAAACAAAAAAAATATCTGACAATGGGGTCAGAAAAATAAACTTCCACTGACAGATATTTTTCCTTTTTTTGTGCAAAAATGTACTTATTTTCATGCATTTTTCACAAAACAAGACTTAATATCGTACAGTAAGGCAAGGTATATTTATGTGGAAATTTAAGGTGCTTTACATAAAGGGATTTAAAAAAAAATCATTAAAGATTTTTTTAATCAATTTAGTTTTTGTTTGTACATATTTAGTCAATGTGAAACATATTCTTACTCACTATTTTTGTCTTTTTTCAGCAGTACAAATATCTAAACATAAGATGACATAAAATATTAAGTCCTGTCTTCTGAAAAACGTATCGAAATTAAGTGAGTTTACGCTTAAAAAAAAATCTGCAAATGAGGTCATAAAAATTAACAATTCAAAGAGAAAACAAGATTATTTTTCTTACCTCACTGACAAATATTTTTCTTGATTTTATGTCAAAAATTACTTAATATTGATGCTTTTTTCATAAAACAAGACTTAATGTCATCTTGCTTCTCAAATAAATATATCTGCATTAAAGAATGTTTAGATTTTGTACTGGAAAACAAGAAGAATCCTAAAAAAAGCATTTTTACAGTGTATAAGTAATTGTAATGGTTGACTAGTCATCCAACAATCAACTGCTAGTGGATTAAACAAGGTAACTGAAGTTTATTTATATGGCAAATTTCATATACAATGCTAATTTTAAGTGCTTTACATAAAAGTGATTAAAAAAAAACATAAAAATGAATAAGAAAAAAAAATGGATTTAAAATCATTGTTTAATCAAAGTAGTTCATTAATTGCATGAGTGAGTCTTAGTCTCACATGCTCCACGCCCTCGATGTGCGCTTCGATCTCCTGCATGACACGGGTCTCTCTCTCCAGCTCCTCCGCGGTGCGCCGGCCCTTGTTGATCCTCTCAGCCAACCGCTTGATGTTCTTCTGGGCATCCTGCAGGAACAGGTAGTCGGGGTGATCCTCAGGAGTGTGTTTCAGAAGATCCTGAAGCACAGAAACAGAACAGTTCATTCAAAAAATAAACTACAGACAGCACCTAACAAAGACACTTATAAAATGCATAGTTTCAGTCCTAGATATTCAAGGACAGCAGCTTATAGCAGAACGACAATGAATTTAAGCATTTTGTCCTTAACATTAAGAGACAAGATAACCCCATACAAAACATGCCTGAAGTCAGGGCTGATCGATTTGTGAAAAATCTAATAGCATTTTTTTTCCTGATAAAAATTGCAATTGTAATTTAAAATGTAATTTTTTTTTTTCAAAGAGCTCCAGATTTTCTGTAGTTGTTTGTAATTTGGCCATAAAAACAATTAATTTTATGGTTATTTATCAATATGACTATTAAAATTATTATTATCATTATTTAAAACAAAACATTACAATTATTTAAATAAAACATTATTATAATTATTATTTTTTAATTTTATAGAAATTATTACATACATTTTAGTACTGTAATTTTACAGTTAGACTGTAAAATAAAACTATTGTTTTTTTATTGAGTAACTCTAACAATAGTCTATTATTATTATTACTACTACTATTAAATAAAAAGAGTATTTAAATATTTTACAGCACAACAGTAACATTACAATATTAAAATGTATGTCCTAATTTCCTAATTTCAAACATTAAAACTTTGAGCTTTCATTTAGGGGAAAATCTGCCAAATTTAGGTTTATAAATGTTTCTCATTACAAATTTGCTCAAATGGATGGCACATGTTTTATCCTCAAATGAACATTATAAGTGACACAATGATACAGAGATTGAAATGATGCAGAGATGCATTTACAGTGAACCGAGCCACTGAAAACCACCGTTTTGTGCATAAGTTTAAATAAAATGCAGTTTTTTGCTAACTGCAAGTTATATTGCAATTTTGACTTTATTTCAATTAATCATTCAGCTCTGCCTGATATGTTCCAAATGAACTAGACATGCTATCAATAAAAAAACAAACAGACACAAAAAGATAAAAAGAAAAAAAAAAAAAAAAAAAATGGGGGAAGGTTAGTGTCACCTTAACTAGCAGTTCGTATCGTGGGATCCGCTGCACCGGCTTTATCATCAGATCACCCAGAGCTTGTTTCTCTTTATTCTCACGCATACTTTGCTGAAGAGGAAAGAGAGAGACAAACAAAACAAAACAAAGTTAAGAAGAACAACTATACTTTATCTTGATTTTAACTACATGTGTACAGTTTACCCAACCACGCTTTACTAGAAAACTTGGTTTTGGGTTAATTTAAGGAGGCACCACTAGAGGGCAGTAACCCTCGAACTGCCAAAACAAACATTTTATGATTCAGCTGAGAACCTGTGAAAGCTTAAATATGCATATGAAAGGAGGAGGGAATTTTTGTATGTATATATATATTTATTAGAAATGTTGCTTTGGAAACTAACTAAAACAGGTTCAAAGTTACTAAAAGTAAAACCGAGAAAAAAATAAATAAAATGAAACAACATCAAAATAAAAGCTATTTCAAACCATTAATAAATACTAGTATGAATAAATCTATAATAACACTGGTTTAACCTCATGTGTGTCACCACCTCTGGCTAAAGACATTAATAGTCCAGCTTAAACACAGAAAATGAGCCCAGTGTAGCTGTTTGAACAGTTTCTTTGCACAATGACAAAATCTATATCTTTAAAGCTTAACTTTGCCAAATGGCCAAGAGCTGCCAAACAGCCTCTCAAGAGGATCACTGCAGTGCAAACGTATTTCTACCTCCACACACGCACAGAAACAAAGAGGTAATGTACCTCTAGAAACTTCAGGAAAGCAGGCTTGGCTTCCTTGGCGATTCTCACTGCGTCTTTGGCATTCATGAAGTTGTCGATGTACGCTGAATAAATATTGGCGAGGATCTCTTTGGAAAACTGTGAGGAGAAAGCCAAGACATTAGCAGCACTAAACAGAACAGCTGTGCACCTTTACAAACTCAAATCATTGAGAGAAACCTATCTTTCGGCCTTAGAGAATTTTGAAATGTTACTATGTTCCAAAAAACAACACCAAGGTGCTTTTTGTAACTGAAATGGCTTCCTATGTGATAGTAGGACAACACTGAGTATTATCTTTGTCAATGGATGGTGTGTGTGTCCTCAAATAAATCTCTGGCGGGTCGTGAGGAGAGCCAGCGCTATGAGCGTGTGACTCAGTCTGTTTCATTGTAAAGCACGCAGGGGAACAATTTACACCCACAAGAAACAGAGGCCCTGTTTTACGAGCCTTGAAGAACAGGCTGACACATCTGTGCAATGTCCATTTCATGGATGCTTTTCATTCTGACACTTAAAATAAAAACTATTTTTACATTTTATGTACCACCACCTGATGCTCAGGTTTCCCTTTGTGCAGTTCACAGCTATACTGAATATTAAAGTGCACATGAATGTAAAAAAATAAAAAAAGAGAAAAAAGTAAATTAAATTAAATTAAAATAAAATAAATAAATAATAATCAAAATAAAATATTTTATGCTTTACAGTATGTACAGCTGCCAAAGGTTTCATTGTGTCTAGTTTGCAGTTGTACTGAAACATTAAAGTGTACATGAATGTAAAATAAAATATAAAATAAAAACTATTTTAAACTTTATGCACACCCCCAATGCTCAGGTTTCCTTGCGTCTAGTTTGCATTTGAACATTAAAAGTACACATGAAAATAAAATCAAATACAATAAACTGTTTCATAGTTTATGTACTGCCACCCGATGCTCAGGTTTCCTCATGTCTAGTTTGTAGTTTTACATTAAAGTGCACATGAATGTAATATAACAAACGTAATATAAATAATTTGATATTTTAGATTATCGAATATAAGGTGAATGACCCTTGGTTTTTATGTTTTGTTTGTGGTCATCCTGACTTCAGCATGTGACTTGGGTTATACAGTATGTTATTTTATAAAACTAATAAAACAAGATAATGCCCCTTTCTTCCAGTACAAAAAGTTACAAAACTTTACTGCCCCTATGCTAGGTGTGTGTGTGTGTGTGTGTGTGTGTGTGTGGCAGAATCAAATCAAAGTCTGTAATGTTAAGATGAGTCTAAGTGCTTTTAAAAGTCCCTATGGAAAAAGCGAATGAGAAAAACGTCTTTCAGAACCATAAAAAACAAAACAACAATGAAAACACTAAATTAGACTCAAATTACAACATGAGCATGAGCGTAGGCATGGGCATGGGCATAAGAGACACATTTAATGTCACAGGGTTCAGTGCAGCCCTAAAGCGACGCAGATCCTTATAGAAACTCATAAAACTGAGCAGCGGATCTCACTGCTAACTACCTGAGTCTGTCGACTTGTGTAGTCAGAGTCCATAAAAATCCTGCATTTGATGTGAGAACGTGAATCTGATACTAACGTCTAAACAACACTGAACAAGCAGTGGTGAGGCGCTTTTACTCCTTCCCGGGGCAGAGGGTCAGACAGATTAAAACCCCACCCCAGACATGCAGCGTTCTTTCAGTTTATACTCAACAAACTGATAGACTGCATCACAATCAGCATACTTACACAACACACTAAAAGCAATGGTATAAAGTATAGACTAGAGTTCCAAAGTCTGGGCTTGTTAAGAATATTTGAAAGAAGTTTTTTATGCTCACCAATGCATTTATTTATTAAAAATACAGTAAAAACTGTAAAAATGTGAAATATTATTACAATTTGATTTTTTTTCTATTTTAATATATTTTAAAATGTAATTTATTAATCTGATCAAAGCTGAATTTTCAGCATCATTACTCCAGTCTTCAGTGTCACATGATCCTTAAGAAATCATTCTAATATGCTGATGTGCAGCTCAAGAAACATTTCTGATTATTATCAATTTTTAAAATAGTTTTTTCAGCATCACGACAGCACAGACCCCAACAATGTAAGTCCGGTGAGGTGAGAAAATGTGGCGTCTCTGTTGGCTAATAAGCTGACATCTCTCTAGGACGGAAAACAAACACCTGCTACACATCTGTCAGTACCTTCTGTTGAGCAGCTCCAGCCTAGCATTCTCATGCACTATCGGAGCGCATCTCTGGCTAAATGTACCACCAATTACAGAGGATGAATGACATAACCATTATGAAACATGGCGGTAATATGACAATAGCAGGAAGTGAAGAGTATTTAAATATCTCTTGCTTACAGCAAAACTGGACAAATTGTTCATGTGCTATTTCTGATCCAGGTCTTAAATTACTTGGGAATCAGGACATTTAAGTAAGGAATGTTAGAAACACACACACACACACAAATCCACAGCTGCACACGTCTACTATGCAATTCACTAGTTATAGGAGAGTACACACTTCTGAGTGTTGTAGTCAGTATTGGGACATGCTATGATGTAAAAAAATAATGTTTTGATTCAGACCACTGTGTTTACATACAGTATACTTTTTTATTATCTTAAATGAATTACCTTAAAATTTACCATTTTCTTTATTATTCACTATATTCAGTATACTAATATTGAATACTACTAAGGACACAATCGGGACACAATATTACCCTAAAAACATGCACAGATCCATAAAACCAAAAACCACCTGAAAATGTTCACCATCCGAGATTGTCGGGTACTCTACAGTATTTTCAACATAGCCTACTATGATTTGGGATGTTATTCTCGCATATAATATGGTGCAAATAGTATTGAAATAGTGGTTAGGATCTCACCGACTGGATGAGCACATGGCCGATCGTCTGTTTGTCGTGCCACTGGTTGACACAGTCCTGCACCTGCTCCAGGAACTGCTCGTGATGTTCGAAAATCTCAGGGATCTGGTAGAACATCTCGTCTACCAGAGACGGGTCACAGAGAGGCGAGGTTTCCGGGTGCTTGAGGGGCTTCATGTAGCCCTGAAACCAGAACAACAACAACACAGAGAGACAGAGGTAATGTGAGAAGAGCTGAAACTGGAACAATTGTTACTTTTTAGTACTGAATGAATTATTATTGAACATTTTCATTGCAATGCATTATGACCAGCTCAAAAATAAATCTAAATGAGTATGCATGCAAATAGTAAGGAATATGCATTAGTAAATGACAGAATGTATGTGTGTTCCTGTGTTAGCATGTGGTGGTCTGGGACAGACTTTGATTAAAGGAAATGCCTGCCTCTCCTCTTGGGACGTAAACTGTGTCACATCAAATGCAGATAAACATTCTGCTCGTCTGTCTTTACTGTTACAAACAAGGCCTTTATAAAACCAAAGATGTTTCTCAATGACTTAAGCTCATTCAAAATCAAAGTCAACGTTAAATGTCATGTGCAACCCATTTTACTTCCATAAAATAACATATTAATGGCTAATAGGACGTTAAACGAGACAAAAAAAAAAAAAATGTTGTTTGACCTTAGTACACGTAATATTTTTTTTTATCTATGTTTGTAAAAAATTTTTTAGGGGGAAAATTTTTATTTTGTACAACATTTTTAGGGGGAGTTTTCTGAGTACTTAAGGGGTTTTATTTACAAATGTCCTTTCCAAACCATTTTACTTAAATAAAATGACATGTTAACAAGCAACAGGATACTAAACAGGAAAAAAACAAACAACAAACAAAAAACATACAGAATGTTTGCACTTACTGATTCTAATATTCTGTTTATCTATGTTTGTATATTTCAATTTATTTAATCATTACCTTTAAACACAAATTTTTGTCATTTTTATTTTTTCCCCACCCTGTATATATCAGAATAAAAAGAAATAATAAAACACACACACACACACACACACACACACACACTAGAAAGGCTGCATTACATTACTATTACCTTAAATAATTATTACCTAAAAGGAATTAAAAGAGATAGAAAGTAGAATAAAAGGACTGATTTTGATCTCATGTTACTTTCATGTATTTTATGGTACTGAATGATAATCATATTCATACATTATACTATGGTCATAAACATGATACATCAAAAAATATATATATATATTACTATAATACAAGTCCAAAAAACACACCAATATCACGCAAGCACACACACGCACACACTGCACCAAGAAGTGCGTCTGGTTCAGTTTCTGTGTTTTGACAAGCAAACGTCTGTCCAACATTCTTCTAGCACTTCAAACGCCCTAAAACGTGCCCAGAGACACGCCAGTGCCATGATCAAGCGCTCTCGACTGTCATCTGTCGGTCCACACTCACACCTTGAAGCTGATTAACCTGCGTTTGTGCTTCTCTCTCATTGTTGGCTCAGGTTCGCCCGCTGCATGCCATTTACAAGTAATGATGTTGACTGGAACACAATCATTTACCCCAACGCTAACCACTTCCTTTAACACAGAACGAGAGCACTAATGCTGGTGAGAATTGCTCAGTAATGGGGCATTTTGGAGGTGCGCTTTGTGATCGAGCTCAAACACTGCTGCACTCCAGGACTCTCTCACCTTGTTGCCATGGCAACCGCTGCACCAGCTAGAATAGGCTGTTATGAGTCAGGAGAGATTGGAAAAGATGATGATTTGTTACTCTCTTTTGCTTATTAAACTCAGTATGTAGTTTCCGCTCTCGCTCTTACAGTAAAATCCTGTTTCTGTTCTTCTGTTCTGTTCACAAACGACATATTCTTAATGATTTTTTTTTAAAATCACTTTTTTTTTTTTTTATTAAAAATGTTCTGCAACATACTTGGTTTGGTCATTATGTTTAATGTGATGACTGTTATTTACTGCGCCAAGAAGTGAATCAAAATGATAAAAACTTCTTTTGGAGATGTCCTCAGAGTTAAAATCAGTAGTCAAAATTATCAGATTAATATAAGCTCAAAGGCAGCCTACAGTATTAATTTAGACAGCTACATAAATCTATTTATGTGTTTCATACCTGAATGAGTGTGCGCAGAGACTCAACGTAAGATTGTTCAGTGTCCAGCAGAGTCATGATCACATGTCTTCTCATATCCTGTAGAGAGAAATATAGCAATAAATCTTATAGCAAGTCACATAAAACATACACATACACACACACACATACATATATATATAATTAAAATAAATACATTTAAAGAAAAAAAATAAACATTAAGATAAAGGCACATTAAAGGAGACATATCTAAGATCACAGAGACTCTTCACTTGGCGCAGAGAGAAACCACCTAGCAACCACCCAGAATGCCCTAGCAACTACATAGAAATGTGGTAAAAAACAGTCAGAACACTTTAGTAACCTCATAAAATCACTGTGGCGTAATATCATAGTGAGTTTTACTGTTTTTACCTAAAGGAAAAAATCTGTAATAAATAAATAATAAAAAAATCTACAACTTATTATGATTTCAAAGCAGTCAAGAATGGTATTATGGTATTTTGGTTGCTTTAGTAATTTTTTGTAATGGAAACACACACAAACACACACTTTATAATGAAGCTCTAATCAAAATAAGAGTTTCCTGTTTACTGGTTTGTTTCAGAGACTGAGCCAAATATGTGTATGTTTTCATCTAAGAGCAGATAACCTTCACTAACCACTGTGATTCAGTCCTAAGCGACACCACACAACAAACACAACTGACTGAGACAGACAGAGAGACATTTAAGAGAAGAGATGATAATGGGCAGGATGTGTGCTGCTCTTTCATGGTGGAGTATGTGAAGCAGCATCTTCTCTGAAATGCCCTGCTCAAACACGCAGTGTGAGATGGATGTAATCTTAACAGGAAGTCATGTCCAGCGTATGCCACCCAAAGTCACGTATACCATGAAACAGGCTGCAGGAAAAAGAATTTACTAGGGTTGCTTCAAAATTGCTTAACTTAACTTTTTAAACTGGTTCCTGGGAGCCGAAGCTCCATATGTTTATAGAAACACTTGTATGGCTTCAGAAGAGTTTATTCTGAAAGAATGTCAGTAGGATCCCACATAAAAATCACCAAACAAAATTAGTCCCAAATATGGTTTAAAATCCACTCACAGAGGCTAAATTTGGGGTTAGTATGATTTTTTTTCTATTGTTTTCTATTTTGAACAAATGCTGCTCTTTTTAACAATATGTATGACAGTTTCTACAAAAATATGATGCAGCACAAATCATTGATAATAATTAGAAATGATTCTTGAGTGTAACAGGGACTCTTGGATGGATCCAAGTGCAAGCTTTATTAACACAAAAGGCGTGGTCAAAACAGGCAAGGTCAAGATCCAACAAACAATGTAATCCAAGGCAGAGACAAAAGAGTAATCCAAGGCAACAGGCAATGGTCAAAATCCAAGTGAGCAGTCCAAAGTAACAAATAAATCAAGCAATGAAACAAGGCTATGGCAATTGAAAAATGCTTGGTAGAGTCCGCAACAGCAAAACAATACTTCGCAATGTGAGAGTAATTGTGTGTTACTTAAATAGTCCTCCTAAATAGAAACAGCTGTACATGTAATTAGCGGAGGAAGAACAGGGGGAGGGATGGAGGGCCAGGTCCATGTGGCAGACCGTAGAACAGTGGAGGACCTGGACCATGGAGCAATAGCAGACCGTGGAGCAATGGAGGACCTGGGCCATGGAGCAAAGGAAGACGGTGGAGCAGTGGAGGATCTGGGCCATGGAGCAGTGGCAGACTGTGGAGCAGTAGAGGATCTGGGCCATGATGCAGAGCAGGAAGCCAAGGCAGAGCAGAAGATCACCACGGCGGAGCAAATGGGACTGAGGACCACTTCAGTGGTGCTGATGGTGCAGGGAACTACCACGGCGAATCAGGCTGCACTGGAAATAAGAGCACAAAGAGGTTAACAGCAACCTCAACGGCTTTCACAGGACATTCACAGTCGATCTCCATGGTTGTGACAGGACAGGTAGAGAGTTCGTAAACGGCCTCCTTGGCCATAACGGGGCATACAGTGAGTTTGTGAACGGCCTCCTTGGCCGTAATAGGGCAGACAGTAAGTTCAATGGGTTCCGCCACCTTTGGAGGTTCTGCAGCAGATGCCTCTGGGGCCTGAGAGCAGTGTGTTGCCCACACACACAAAAAGGTGACTGCCATCACAGGCAACGCAATAGATAGAGGGAGGTTAGCTGGGCTTGAGAGTGATGAGGCTGTGAGGTTTGAGAGCGTAGAGACCCCTGGTATGCCAGTTGCTCACATTGGCAATCGTTCTTGTCAGTCCTGGACCAAGCTCCGCATCCGAAAAAAAAATAAAAATAAAAAAATTCCCAGGGGAAACTTGCATGGCTGCCGTAGCATGACGATGCTACGGTGCAGCCATTTTGTGAAATGTGGTTTTGGTATAGTGGCTACTGAAAGAGCGCAGGGTTCCTCATCCGTGATCCCCACCGTTAAATCAGATCCACTCAAACGTAAGGCAAAGTCAATATTTGTTTGAGTGACCAGTGTGGAATCATAGTGGTATTAAAAATGAAATGTCCTTATTTAAACCAAAACTAAAAAATTATTTCAAAAAATTGTCATTGAAGTCTACCTGATAACAAAGTTCGCAAAACTCAGCCATGTAATCCTATATAGGGAGGTCTCTCTGTTGGAGATGAATGAGACGATCGCCTGGATCCATTGTTGAGCTGTGTTAAAAAGCTGCTGGTTCTGTGGAGGGCAAAGTATTTATTGTTGTATTATTCTTGGAGGTATCTTTGTTGGAGATAAAGGTGTGGTCAAAACAGGCAGGGTCAAGATCCAACAAACAATGTAATTCAAGGTAGAGACAAAAGAGTAATCCAAGGGAACAGGCAATGGTCAAAATCCAAGTGAGCAGTCCAAAGTAACAAATAAACAAAACAATGAAACAAGGCAAGCAATGGCAATGGAAAAATGCTTGGTAGAGTCTGCAACAGCAAAACAATACTTTGCAATGTGAGAGTGATTGTGTGTAACTAAAATAGTCCTCCTAAATGGAAACAGCTGTGCATGTAATTAGCTCCTGGCATGGGGTCTTATGGGAGATGTAGTCTGTGAAACAATGGTACAGGTAATGGAAGTGCCCTCTAGAGGATCTCTTGGGCACTCCAGCTGGAGATCCTGACATTGAGTAGCAAATCAGTATATTAGAATGATTTTTGAAGAATCATGTGACACCGAAGACTGGAGTAATGACGCTGAAAATTCAGCTTTGATCACAGCAATAGATTAGATTTTACAATATTTTCAAATAGAAAATAGCTATTTTAAATCATATTTCATTTTTTTGCTTTTTATCTATGTTTTGATCAAACTTATACAGTATTTATATATGTTTTACTATAGTAATACACTGATACTTACAAAAAAGGATCAAAAACTACAATGTTATCTTTAATTGTGTACAACATTACTCCTAAAAAATCAGATATGCAATTAGATAATGCCATCTATCTATCTATCTATCTATCTATCTATCTATCTATCTATCTATCTATCTATCTATCTATCTATCTATCTTATATAGACTTATTGATTATATAATTTTTGCAGTGTACTATCATGGCAGTATAGAATTAGGAAAAAGGTAAAGTCCAAAAAAAGCGAAAGAAAGCAAGAAATAAAGTGGCTGATATGTGTCAAGTGTGCTTGTATCTCTCAGACTAATGCTCATGTCATCCAGTCCATTTCCTCCCATAAAAAGCAAACGATTTGACAGACTGTACTAACCAGCATGCTGTCTTGGCTGACACGTCCGGATTTTAACTGCACTGAATAAACCTGAAACAAACCTGCTGACCTGCTGTGAGTCGATCTAAACGGACTCACTCTGGACCAGTTTAAAGTGGTTTCCCAAGAATCTTGTTACTTTTCACACGGGACAAATCAAACCGGCACACGCAGGAGAAGCAGATCTGTATATGCTACGAGGAATTTAAAGAGATCACTGAGCCTTTGCTTGAACTTGGTCCTAAATATAAACTGGTCATAAAAACACATTTAAACTGCATTTAGAGTGAAACGCCCTCTGGAGTCTCATCAGGGGGCCAGAAATGTGCCCAGTAGCTCCAACAGCATGTGTGGCAGCTGCAAAACACGTCCCAAAAGAGCTGTGGGTATTTCTGAAATGCCCTGATGACAAAGACACGGCCTGACATTCAGTCACAGGTACACTCAGTGGATTTGGAAAGGTTTGCCTACTAAAACTATTATGGAGACAAGAAAACAAAACAAAACAAACAAACAAACAAACAAAAAAAGTAAAAAAAAAACAAAACTCTTAACTCTTAGCAAACAAACAAACCAAGTAGTTAAACAGAAAATATAAATGTACACTGAAATATGAATGAAAACCTAAACTTTAAACTGCTTTTTGTTGATGCTTTTATCCAAAATCACTTACACTGCATTCACAGTATTCATTATCAGTTCATGCATTCCCTGGCACTTGAACCCATGACCTTGGTGTGGCAAACACAATGTTTTACCGTTTACAAACTATACAAACTAAACTTAAAATGTTATGGAAATGACAGTGTAAAACAGAAATAAATAAAATAAACATGGAATAAAATAAAATAATAAAATATAAATAAACATGAATTTGTGATTGTAAAATTAATTTAGTGTAAATAAACATGAATTTGTGATTGAATAAAAATTTGGTGTGTAATTTATTCTTAACAAAGAATTTAAAAAAAAAAAAAAAAATAAAAAAATAAACTGAAAAACAAAATACAAATCAAGATCAAAAAGCAGTAAAGTTTTAGTGGAAACTATAATATATATATATATATATATATATATAGTATATATATATATATATATATATATATATATATATATATATATATTTTTATAATACTTCTACACTGACAAAACTGAAAATCATAAAAAAAATCTTCTCTCAGTACTACTGCTTGCATTCAATAGTAGCCTGATCTCATAAACACACATACTGAGTAGTATGTGTGGTTTAAACCTTTTAATGCCTCTAATAATCATAATGTGATTAGATTGGTAACAGCTAGCAGCTAGACACACACACGGTTCAGGTCTCAAAATCAAAGCACAGCTTCATAACTTCATGAATATAATTCATTTAAACATCAACGAAAGCCATGGACATTCCTGCTGTTTGGCTTACATAACGTCAAAAGGTGCCTTGTGCACTGTCCCATAGCTGTTCCCCATTATGGGGCAATATCATTATAATGAAATCATATTATGAATGCAGGAACCTCCAAATGCATTTCTTGGAATTTAATAAAAAACAAATAAAATTAATACAAATAATTTAAAACTACTGATTGTCATATATATATATATATATATATATATAAATAAATGTTAATTCTCACATTAACACTCACATCAACAAACAGATACACACACAAAATAAGAATTTCCTGTTTACTAGCGTGTGACTGCTCACTACACATTATGTCAATGGTAGTAACATAAACAATTAAAAATATGGAAGCTTAAACTTGAGTCTCAAGTAGAATGGTGACTAATCTACTACACCAGAATTTACTTGAAGCATTTTGTCATCATTTATTCACAGAAAACAGTGTGATTACACATTTAATTTGACATCAATGAAAAAGCGGCAAAAAAAAAAAAAAAAGCTGGCTGTACTGTTTGATTGTTTTTTTATTAGCAGAGTGAAGCAAGAGTGTGTTTAAGTTATAGGAAGATCTCATTTCCTTCTAAAGCCTAAGGGACACCATGCATTTCAGCCAAACGCAGTATCTGTGCCAACCACTATGGCTTGAATAAAACACACATACACAAGCTAGAGCGTGTTTACCGCACTCTGAATCAAGCAGGTGGAATCTGCAATTTGATCCTTCATCACCAATCTAATCAACCTCCCTTTGATCTGATCAGAAACGGTCACCGGTCGCTAATCACAAACAAGAAAATTCTGCACGGTCAATCACGAAATAGGGGCGCAGAACGTTCAAGCGTTACATGGCAATTTGTCTTCTGGATGTGGTTCAAACAGGTGCTGTAGGTGTTCGGCACGCTACAGATACAGGTGGTGTGGTGAACTGGTTAAAGCATATGGCTAGTAATCAAAAGTTGCTGGCTGAAATGGTGCACGAGCTATAATCGTGTCATGCACCTGGGTAAAGCACCTGCTTAATGACTACTTATTTGCATGATATATTACAATCAAAGCAAAAATCTGGTCATATAGTTTTTCTTCCAACTATCACAGAGATAAAAAAAAAATCACAAATTAAACTGAAATTAAATGAATGCAGGAGAGAGCAAACTGAGCGCTTTGAAAATGCAGACAGCTAGTTGCTTAGCACCAGAGTCTCCCTCCACACCACAGATGATCTCCACTGTCGTCATTCCCGGTGATGAGTGTCCTTACCTACATCACAAGAGCTGAAATCACACAGCCTTTTAACAGTTTCATAAAGCCAGCTTATTCCTACTGTCCTGCAGTGCTTCTTCAACAAGGTTATGCAACTATGACAATGACTCTGGCAAAAGCACATGGCGCCGTGCATGTGTCTGTCAGGCTGATGTGGCCTGATCACTTTCCATTTGCAATATTGATCAAAACACCACTGACCAGTTTGTCCAAATCAGCAGCTGACAAAAACAATGAGTTAACAAATAAACTAAGCAATGAAATAAGATAGATGAGATCCCAGTGAAAAAAAAGCTAATCTGGAAAAAAACTAAATGAATAGTTTAATAAATAAATAAAATTAATAATTTGATAAATAGATAAAAAAATTTAATAAATAAGTGCATGCATAAATGCATGAATGAATAAATAAGTCGAGACTACACTGTTCCTCATTTTAGATTGCTAGGCTTTGTCCTCATGCCATGGCTATTTTCAAGAGACCATAACAAAGAAAATCCCATGATATTGTAACTGTACTCATAAGACAGATATACTGGTTTCAATAACTGTCTTTGTTTATCTTAGCAAGTGGGGCAAATATCTAGCAATACAAGCAACACAGGCACCCAAAAATAAAACAAAAGACCACAATAATTCACACACCGTGACATGAATGATCCCTCGTATTGTGTGCCTTCTAAGAAATCAGACTTTTGTTATTTTTCATATAGCAAACAATAACTTGGTGAAAAATCCCCTAAACTAACATTTCAGTAAGGATTCAGAGACAAGAACAACAGAGATGAGAAATGACAACATACTAATAACCACATAGAACAATGTAGCAAGAAATGCTACTATAAAGAGATGTACACATGCAGAGATTTCTACTGCAGTCGGTACCATACACTCAATGCCAGCTCTGCCCAGCCTTTACAAAAACAGGTCATGGGATCACAGCCAGTCGGCTATTTCTGGCTGGAGTAGAACACTCATGAGCAATAAACACACTGAGAAAGAGCATCGCAGAGTAAAACAAAGCCAAAAATGAGCAAAAAGAAAAGAAGCACAGATGGAAAGTAAAAATAGCAGGAAAATATACAAGAACACGAGGTAGTTTGTAGATTGCAGAGTGCAACGAGCCTGGAGAAACACACACTACTGGCTGCAGTGGAATCCAACATGAGCCAATCATCTTGTAGATGCACGGCGGTCAGCGATGGACCTGATTACATGTGCCATATTGTGAGGTGTAAGACAGTCTTAAGATAGACGCCCACAGGGTCAGTGCAGACAGGTAAATCCCCTCAGTGTCTGGACATAATCCAAAGACGCTCCTCTCTGTGACTACTCATCTACCATCCTATCTACCTTCCTGTCTATCTACCAAACTATCTGTTTTTGAAATCTATCCTTCTTATCAATACACTGACCTATCGCCCGACATGTCTATCTGCCAACCTATCTATTCCTCTAACAGCTTATCTACTGTTCATATCTATCTATCTATCTATCTATCTATCTATCTATCTATCTATCTATCTATCTATCTATCTATCTATCTATCTATCTATCTATCTATCTATCTATCTATCTATCTATCTATCTATCTACTGACAGTCTTAAGACAAACACAAAAGACAAATAAAAGTGAAGAACAGATTAAACAAGTAACAGGTTAACTGTTATGTAAAGACCTTGACGATAAAGCCTCACAAACATAGATGCTCTCTTACAATGAAAACAACACAGAAAACAACCACGGCAACAGGTTCAGACTACAACAACCATCAGTGGTCTGTGCTGTAAGGCTCGTACCTCAGCACTGGTCTGAGGGGTGCTCATGCTTCCCCCAACCCCGCTTCCATTGGGCTCGACAGCAGCGCCCCTGTCCACCTCTCCACCCACCCCTGCTCCTCCTCCTCCACCTCCGTCATCACTGGTGCTCTCTCCGCTCTCCTGCATCTCCTCCAGGGCGATGGTGAACTGGGCGAGGGTCCGTACCATCTGCAGCATGCGACACGTGTCCCTCGCCCCCCTGGTGAGTGGAGGGTCGGTGGCATTTGGAGCATGCACCCCAAGCCCCCCCACCCCACAGCTCAATCACCTCCACCAGGAGATACGCAGCAACAGGCTGGAGAGAGTCAGACTCCTTCCATGAGGAATAACATAAAAAACATCTTGGGTTTAAATCCAAGAATGTAAAAATCCAAAGTTGGAGGGGGAATGTGTTTCACCCCTATTTTAAGCCTTGAGCAGTGTTGTTCGCTTCCCTTCTGAGGCAGGTAGAGCCAATGACAGAGAGAGAGACAGTAAACAGAGAGACGGCAGGGAGAGATCAGTGTGTAATGAGAGGCAGCAGTCGGGCACCAGCTGAACGCAGCTGAGCTCAGAGCAGCGCTCACAGACCTGACCAATCCATGACCGATCCTGCACTTGCTAATTAGATTGGCTCAGCCTGTTGGGGATGGAAACCCGGAGGTGTGGCTGTGTCTCCATGGCAACAAGGGGGCAGGGACTTGAATGACTGACAGATAGATTCTCCATACAGTTTACAGCAGTAAGATTACACTCATAGACTAGAGGATAGAAAGCATAAAGCTAATTATAATTTATATTGATATATATTTCAATGTTAATACCATGCAAGTCAATCATATTACCATGGTAAATGCCCCAAAAACATGGTATCACTAAGGTAAATTACTAGATAATGGTATTGCCATAGTAAATGTCCAAATAAATAGTATTATTAGGATAAATGTCCAATAAAACATTTATTACCATGGGAGATGTCCAATAAATATAGTACTGTTAAGGTAACAGTCCAAAAAAAAAACATGGTATTAAGATGGTAAATGTCTAAAAAACATGGTATTACTAGGGCAAATGTTCAAAATACAAGTCATTACCATGGTAAATTTAAAAAAAAAAATAAAATAAAATGATTACATGGTAAATAAAAAAAAAAAAAAACATAATATAACTAAGATAAATGACCAAGAAAGATATGATAACTATGGTAAATGTCTAAGAGAAAGCATGACCCTAGTAAATGTCCAAAAAAATGGTGTTATCATGGTTAATGTTAAAAAAAAAAACTAAAAGAAAAAACACGGTATTACTAAGATAAATGACCAAGAAAGATGGTATTACTATGGTAAATGTCCAAAACACATGGCATTACCCATGGTAAATGTAAAACAACAAAAAACAAACAAAACAATACTACTAATATAAATGACCAAGAAAGAGACTGTATTACTACGGTAAATGTTCAAAACACTAAATTATTAAGGTAAATGTCTAAACCTTCTTCTACCATAGCATTCTCAGTAAAACAATGAAGGAACAAATGAATTAATGAACAAATGAAGGAACAAACAACTCAACAAGCTCTATACTTCCTACAACGTTTAAAAACAAAACAAAAAACAAAAAACAAACAAACTACATTTCCCAGACCAACAATTCTCTTTCTAATTAGTACCATATTCTAATTTGCTCTGTTTTTCGGTTCCTTTCTTTATTCTTCCTCCTTTCTTCACATGTGAATCTGGGCTTCATCCCTGCAGGGTTATTTTTAGCTGAGAGGTTTTTCAGCACTTTTTTGGGAGCGTCGAAGCCATTAGCAGCAAGTGCATTTGTGCTGATGCATTATTGACGTGGAGAGAGACGCTAACATCACCCTCGACAGAACAGCGACAGTGGACACCTGAACAGAAAGACAACTGCTCCACTTACATCCTCCACATCGTCATCTTGAGTTTGTGACTTTGAATTAGGCTCGACCAATCACATAAAGAATTACACACCTTCTTGGCATGACGTTTCTTTCATCACACATTAACAGGGATGTTACAAACCAGTCACTGACTGATGCTCCGCCAACAGACAGAGATCTACATCTTGCAATGTCATCTTTTATCAGGTGTTTTCTTATAATAAAAGTATATACACCAATGTATATTGTTCATTCAATCATTAAGCATCTCTGCATTTGCATCTTAAATCGCTGAACCACTGGAACACTACAGTATTTTTAAAGGTAATCTCAAGGCTGCCTTTCAAAACCTATTGAACCGCCTACCTAGACAGCATTTTTTATATAAATATTTCTATTATGCACAAACATGAATCCTCATGTATGAAAGATCCTCGACTTGTGATGCTGTGGCATTAAAGTGTGAGAGATGTGTCGATGAAAAACAAGATCTTTTATGTGTCCTCCACCCAAAATAACATTTAAATGCGCTAACACATTTCTCTAATGCCTGAAGTGTCTGCTAATGTACATTCAACAAGTCTTACTGGAATGCTTGTTTTCATTTTATTCCAAAGTCAATTTGCGTGTCTGTATCTGTTACTTTGCTTGTAGATATTTGTGTCTGGTCCAGACGTTTGATCCTCTGTTAAATGCTGGTGTTGCAACAGTGCATATCTATTAAAAAAAAAGTTTTCATTTTCTATTATTTATTTTTTATCTAAAAAGCAGTGTTATAATTGTTAACTCTAATGAAATTGATTAAAACATGGTTTTGCTCATAGAAATTAAGCTCAAATAATGGGCTGCGGTCAGAGTCGGCTGGGGCCAGTAAATCAGACAAATCACCTGGAGAAGCTTCTTCAGAGAGCGCGAAGCAGTCAGACTACTGACATTTAATAGAGTGAAACATCAGAAAGTCAGAAAGCGGGAATAAAATAAAATGAAAAAAGGGAGAGTCATTTTGACCATAAACCCAAAACATCAAAACCAGAAAAATGCAATTCTAAAGCCGTCGCTCTGGAAAAAAATAAAAAAGCAGCATGAAAGCTGCATTTGCGAAGGCCTTGAGGCAGATGTTCTTCAGTTCAACAACTAAGGAACTCTCTTCAAACGGACAAGGCCATAATTGTGCTGGAAAACATTCAGTGCTAGAATAAAAATAGAATTTAAAACATAAATGCTAGGATGCGCGCCATCTAGGGCTGTGACAGTGGCCGTAACAACTGCGTCACCAAGGTTGTCTACTGCCACCGCTGGTAGTGCACGTGACGTCACGCACTCTACACACACTTGTTTTGTATACAAGTGTAATAACAGTAATAGTTGCAAATTGTTTTATTTAAACTTTAAGTCTATGGTAATTTACAAATTACCTCAAATGCCATACACAGCGTTTCCTTTAGATTGGCAGGTTTGAGCGAAGTAAAATACAGTTTATGCATTCAGCAAATTGATTTTGTGTTGGGCGATGGACCTTGTTGGGAAACCAAATACTACAGCGCCAATCTGGAGCCATCTCCATTCATGTCACCCATCCACGTTTGTGCAAGTGTCTTCAAGTTCCCATGATCACAAACGCCTGTCTGGTCAGGTTTGGTGAGGCTTAGTTTCTCCAAACTGGCCAAATACAAACAAGACAGCGATATATGAAAGATGTTAACAATAAATGTGGCAACGATTCCTATTTCAAAGAGAGTGTTTGCAGACGAGGAGTTAATGTGCCCCCGGGATTTATACTTTCACCTGTCTCCGCTTCACGAGCCTCCGCTGACTGCGCGCACCTTCCCAAACGGACGAGGCTTTTTTCAGTGAATATCATAAGGCCAAGAGAGGTACAATGATCCAAACGAGGCATTTAGATTTATTAGCGGTGTTTGTTAAGCTAAGCATCACTATGCTCATACTCCCTAAAGTATTAAAGTTAAGCGTATAACTTATTGAACTATGGATATGAACACACCTAACAACCACCAAAAACACCCTAGCAACCGTATACTATACACACACTACCATTCAAAAGTTTGTGGTCAGTAAGTTTTTAAGTCTCTTTTGGGTGTAAAAAAAAAAAAAAAAAGTATTTTTGTGAAATAAAATTTTAAATAACTGTTTTCTATTTTCTATTCTATTTAATAAAGCAATTCATTTCTGTGATCAAAGCTGTATTTTCAGCATCATTACTCCAGTCTTCAGTGTCACATGATCTTCAGAAATCATTCTAATATGCTGCTCAAGAAACATTTCTGATTATTATCAATGTTGAAAACAGTTGTTCTGCAGAATATTTTTGTGGAAACTGGTAGATTTTATTGTACAGGATACTTTAATGAATAGAAAGTTAAAAAGAGCACCATTTGTTTGAAATATAATCTTTTGAAACATTATAACTGTCTTTACTTGAACTTTGGATCAATTTAATGTGCCCTTGCTGAATAGAAGTTTTTATTTCTTTAAAAAATACTGACCCCAAAATTTTGACTGATAGTGTATAAAAATAAGCTTACACACACTTTGACATCACTCCAATTGATGCTTTATATAAAACACTCATCTCTATGGAAACCAAGCTGCATCTATTCTGAAACCTGATGCACTTCCTGTAAAAAATCTTCCTTTCCTGATGGGGTTGCCTGGGGTCCTCAATCTAAACCAGTAAGGTGTCTTAAATCTGCAGACAAAACCTGACCCAGATATCAGTTTGACTAAAAACACCTCATTTATTAACTGCTCATGTTCATCAATATGACCCATCGATTTAAATGAATTACTCATTTCCTGCAGTCATCTCACAATGGCCTCGCTTCATAAAACCCTATCGGAAGCCATTTATTGCTTTTCCAAATTCACCGTGCTGCAGCCTGACAAGAAAGAACATACAGTATTAATGAAAGAAGACAGCAAGGACAGATCAGCTTTGCTAAATAGCAGGCAATAAATTCAAACACAATAAAGAAATGTTGTTAGCAGCAATCAGCACGGCCAGCTGTGACCTACATTTTGTGCTCTCAAAACGAAAATAATGCAGGAATAAAATTCCCTGACTGCATTTAATTCTCATTCTCACCTATTAAACTAAACAAAAACTCAAATAAATCACTATAACTGTGTCCTCAGATGGATTTTTCTGTGCAGTGTGGAGCTTTACAGCAGTAAGATTCAAACAGGCCAAGGGTAAGACTAAATGAGAACAAGATAAACTTAAAATGTACTGAGAGCTATTTTAGACGCAAACTTCCATCATTCTGTTGGAACTCTGGAACCAAAACAAACCAAACCAAAACAACAAACCAAAACAAACCAAACCAAACCAAAACAACAAACCAAAACAAACCAAAACCAATCCAAAACAAAACCAGACCAAACCAAAACAACAAACCAAACCAAACCAAACCAAAACAAAACCAAACCAAGCCAAACCAAAACAACAAACTAAAAACAAACCAAACAAGACCAAACCAAAACGAAAACCAAACCCAAACCAAACCAAACCAAACCAAACCAAACCAAACCAAACCAAACCAAACCCAAAAACAAAACAACAAACTAAAAACAAACCAAAACAAACCAAACCAAGACCAAACCAAACCGAAAACCAAACCCAAACCAAAACAACAAACCAAAACAAAACAACAAACTAAAAACAAACCAAAACAAACCAAACCAAGACCAAACCAAACCAAACCAAAACGAAAACCAAACCCAAACCAAACCAAAACAACAAACCAAACCAAACCAAAACGAAAACCAAACCAAACCAAACCAAAACCA
This sequence comes from Cyprinus carpio, assembly GCF_018340385.1. Classification (NCBI taxonomy): domain Eukaryota; kingdom Metazoa; phylum Chordata; class Actinopteri; order Cypriniformes; family Cyprinidae; genus Cyprinus; species Cyprinus carpio. Next base: position 27,752,455 of record NC_056589.1, read on the forward strand.
AAACAAAACAACAAACCAAACCAAAACAACAAACCAAAACAAAACAACAAACTAAAAAACAAACCAAACCAAAACCCAAACCAAACCAAACCAAAACCCAAACCAAACCAAAACAACAAACCAAACCAAACCAAAACAAAACAACAAACTAAAAAACAAACCAAACCCAAAACCCAAACCAAACCAAACCAAAACAGCACCTTTAAGACACTTAAAGTTCTCCAAAGATAAATCAGCAAACACAATGTCAGCAATCCTGAACATATAAAATGACTTACACACAGAATGTGTTATCAGCTTTTATACAGGAATTAAAAACACTTTTTATATCTTTTGTTGATGTTCAATTAAACTTAAGGATGCTCTGGTACAAATCATGTCCCATTTGGTAATATGGTTCATACTACAACAAGATTTGGGACAGTGACTGTTCAGTGATTTAGGCTGGTAAAAAACACTCCTACTATTATTGTTGTTACAAAATTAGCAATTTTCCTGTTCGGTTGATGCTTGATAAAACTATTATTATTTTTTAAATGAATGAACGAATGAATGAATTAATGAACCAAAAAATAAATAAATACTTACAATACTTTTAAATGTTAAAATAACAGAATTACAGATTTCTTTTTGAATGTTTTTGAAAACTAACCTAAAATAAAATAAAACACATTTAATGTGAAAACTACAGACTTCTAAAGGGAATTATGATTTGATGTTTTTGATATAAAATAAAATAAAATTAAATTAAATGAAAATAATGCAACACCTTTTATGTGACAATTACAGACTCCTAAAGACAGTTCTGATTGGATATTATGAGATAAATGATTATAATAAAATAAAATAAAAAGTCTGATCAATAATCACTCCTAAAGAGAGTTCTGACTAGATGTTATTGAAATATGTGCAGCCTATACTGAAGAGAAGGAAAATCTATATATAATATGTGACCAGATGACAGATAATGGCAGACCAAAGGACAACCTGAAAGAGAGAGAGAGAGAGAGAGCGAGAGAGAGAGAGAGAGAGAGAGAGAGAGAGGAGCAAATAATGTGGGTGAAAGCACAATGACACACAACATGTTTATAATGAAGACACACTCAAGCATAACAGCTATTAACTGCACTTCTCCTGCCTACCTGCTGTTTTTCAAAAACGTCCAAAACACACACACACACACACACACACACACACACACACTCAAGGAAAGTGGTGGCACTTGAAGAGCTATCGCACAAAATCTATAGCAGATTACAAAATGAGTGAAAACTGCAGAAATAAACTAGATTTTCAAAATATGAGAACACCTCTCTAAGATTTGGGCAATCAGAAATCAGGCACTGGACAAGTGTTTAGTTTTATAATATGTATGAGCAATGGTAATAGTGACTCCACTGTGAAAATGTGTTTACAGGGAATCATGGAAACGTGATAAAATCAAGTAGACCTTAAATCTGAAAGTAATTTGATGCATTAAAAAGCATCTGTTTTAAATCACAGTATCTTTACTACAACTTCAATATGGTCAATAAAAAGAGTGTCATTTGGGCGATGAAAAACTATGGAGCGTTGAATAACAGACTATCCCTGCCAGCAGGGGGTGCCAGTGAGCTCAAGCCCAAAAAGTTGCGCTTTGATGCCCATTGAAATCAACATAATAAAAGATCATGCCAGCAAACTTCCATTCTCACAACATCTGGACGGCAACTGCTTGCAGTGAGAAGTGACCAGCTCTGTTACTGCGTTTCTAAACATGAATCTGGACGCAGGCAGAGAAACTCAGTGTTACTGTATCACGCGGCTGAAAGGAGCTATTGTGTGGTGTGTGTGTGTGTGTGTGTGTGTGTGTGTGGCAGATCAGGACGCTGCTGGGAAAATGTGTGTCTGTTGAGGAATAGGAAAGATGAGCCACATGATATCATGGGAAAAAACTTCATGCTACTTGATATTTTTGGGTCGGGGACAGATGACATGTTCATACTTTCACAGCATCATAGAATCTCACTAACAAAAAGTATCAAACTCAATAGTATTTTGGACATGGAAGCATCATCCTCTTTAGACAAGTACCATTGTAATACCCTGAAATTATGTGAAGTACTTAAAAATTCATTAACATGGTATTACTATCTCAACCACTGTATAACACCATGGTACTTATTTGTAAGGGCAATGCAAAACTTTGGTACAGTGATGGCATCAATTTCTCAAATTTCTACAACATTCAAATAAGACTTTAAATGCACTGTCACTGGAAAACATCACAAACACTCGGATTGCATGTTTTGTGGACGTTCAAATGATTTCTCTGAACGGGTAAAGTACAGACATTAAAAACAACATGCGCTGCTACATGTCAGGCTTCACATCTGGGCTGGAGTGAACTGAAACCACAGCGCAGATCAAGACTCTGATTATTAAAGCATATGATGGATGTTGAGCTTAATGGGGAATATAATGACAGATGCGACCAAATAGGGACAAATACAACTACAATCCCTATTAAAGTAAGCCTTAACAATTCTCCATTCACTTTGTTCTACGTAAGAAAGAAATTCATGCAGGTTTGGAATTACATAAGGGTGGGTAAATGATGACAGGATGTTTATTTTGGGGTGAAATATTCATGCATATTCTAAACAAACTCAGAAAATTTCTATTAATTGTTCGCCGACTTCAATAGTCCTAACAAAACGTTGAACTGGCATTCAAATCAGAGCCAGACTACAAAGACAAACTCCACCAAACATTCAAACCACCCTCTTTTATTTCCAAAATGTCTGATTCAAGGCAAAGCCAGAGAGATATTCATCTGCATAATAGTCGGGCAAAGAACTCGCTGCTCTATTAAGTTAAACTCTGAGCCGGAAATTCCTCCTGTGTCTCTCTCTGGCTCTCCTCCTCCAACACTGAATGAGAAACACGACTCTATTTTTGGGATCTGGGTAAATATTGGGGAATATGGAGGGAATGTGGTGTTGTCGTTTTTCCTCTTTTTTCTTTTGGTTTTTATTTCTTAGTAAATAGGGAAAATGGGATGAGCTGATTTTTTGTTTTTAAATTTAAAATTTAAAAATTATATTCTTTTATTTCTTTATTTATATAATAAATGTAGATAGGTTTGTTTAGAATCGGGTGTTGAGGTCAGTTAGGAAACAGCAGCACATGGTGTTGAGTTACGCAGGCTGTTTAACATGGTCACTTTCTGTAAATCAACTGAGGTTTCTCATGTCATATCAACCCCATTAACTAATTAACACAACAAACACACAACCACATATAAATATACTTGATCCGTCATTGTGTTCCTAAAGTGTATTAGATCACATTTCAAAACACAATTATATAAGGCCATATGAATTTGTTTTTATTTTTTCCCTAAATTCTTTTTGTTTTGCTTTTTATTATTAATTTTTACAAAATCCAGATTTTTCCTTTTTAATTCTCCTGGATTGTATTTTTTTTTTCATTAGAATTTGGGCTCCGTTTTAATGGTTAAATTAAAATTTAGTAATCAAAAAGCATGTCTAATGAATTGAAATCATGAAATTTAACAACAATATTAACAGCATTTTTCGGTGTTTTATTTTTCCCCAAAGTTTCCACTTTATTTATATATATATATAGATATATAGTTTTATATATATATATATATATATATATATATATATATATACACTGTATATATTCTCTTATGTTTTCTGGATTCCTTTGTTTATTTTAATATTTATTTGGTTTAATATCCAGTAAAAAAATCTAATTTGAGCAATTGTGCCCTATTTTTTTTTTTTTTTTTTCTCAGAAATTCAGTGATTTATGGTTCAATACAAATTTATTATCAACAACGGTGGTAATCAATTGAGGGCATACACATTGACAATTAATTAATCTTTTAAGATGTAATCAAATGAAAATGAAATAAGTCTGTTTATTCTTTTGGCAAACAAAGTGCTGCACAACAGGGGTTTACTGATAAAATTAAAACATGGAATGAAAATTGTGTGATTATTATTTAAAAATAAAGTTTAAAATAAAATGTTATTACTATTTTTATTACTACTACTACTTTGAGAAGCACATTCTGTGCAATAGCAATAAATTTATCACAATTACTTCAAGTTAAACCAAACTTTTTTGAAGGGTTGTCGTCAAAATCAAACTTTCTGTGTGTTGTAGACAAAAATTCATATTTAAATAGCAGTCTTTTTGCAGTTTTACCAGTTTAATATTCACAGATACTAGTCCATACTGTACCACCATTTTATTAAGTGTACAGTCCTACTTTAGATTTATTCACCCAAACTTCAAATTTTATCTTAACATCGGGAAACTGCCTAAACTTTGCTTTGAAGCAGCTCTGACCTACACATTACAGGTGTATTGTACTTAAAAAAAACAGAGCAGGCTCAAGGAGTTCATTTGATATTTTAACATCTAGCAAGAGGCAGTTTAGGGTTTAGGGGGAAAAAGATGACTAATGATTAGGGTTTGATAGTAAAAGTGAGATGAATGATATGAGGGTTTGAAAGAGAAAAAAAACAAGAAGGGAATAGAGCAGGAAAGAGTCTTCCGTCCATTCAAAACCACTGAAATCTTCTTGTGAGAGTTTAAAGGATTATCAGGCGCATTACAAACACAGCAAAGCTTCAGTTCTTGCTTTCTGCTACTACAAGAGCCCACAAATCCTGCGGTTTGAAAAAACAGCCAGCCAAAAATCACTCTTTAGATTTAACAATTAAAATGTCTCAAATTAAGATTACCATTTTAAAAAGTATGTCAGAGAAATTCAAAAGCTAGCGAGCTGCCTACTCTACCTTTTAAGACAGCATCCAAATCCAAAACAAAACCTCACAAATCACTCTATTTATCAAAACTATTTCATGCAAGTCAAATAGTGCTCCTGAAGTGAACCAAATGACTTTAGCAAGTTGCTAAGCTAATAACACAATACTCTAATAAGCACAAAATACATGATAGTATGCATAAATAGAGGATAAATTATCCAGATCTTTTCATTAGATTGAATCCTTTTTATCAATCACTTTTTAAATTATATTACAAATTATCTTTCATCGCCTGCGATCTTGGAAGCTTGTTGACATTGCATTTTGGCCAAAACAAGATATCTTACAAGGCAACATTTTTGATTATGTTGCATAAATAATGTCGTTTAGTTGTATTTATGGCTGTTTTATATATAGGACATTGTGTGTGTGTGTGTGTGTGTGTATGTATATATATATATATATATATATATATATATATATATAGATGATATATATATTATATAATATATATATAGGTTAACAAGTAAAATACTAATTTAATACCATTTTAAATGGAATGTAAATAAATCACATAATTAAAAGTATATATAATATTATAAAAATTAAATCACAAAATATTAATATATAGTAAAATAATAATTTTATACTAATTCAAATGAAAATAAATCAATATAAAGTATTAGAAAATAATAATAAATAATAAAAGAATAATACAAAATAACAATATTTGATATCATTAAATAGCTCTAATATAATCATTAGATAGTTAGTAGTTCGTTTTTTTTGAGTTGTCTTTTTTTTTTAAGTGTCTTTTATGTATGTCTGACGCTGTGTGTGTTGATTGATTGATTGAGAGTGAATGGTTAGATGTTGTTGGGAAAGAAACAGAAAACCATCAAACCAAATCTTTTTCTCTCCTTTGTTTAGTTAGTATTATACTCTGAACAAACGGCTCACTGTCATCTGAGTAACGGCACATCCCGTCCATACCCAACACGACCGGCTCCTGTTTACATTAAGACGGCTGCGGTCAGACTGACACTTTGAATATTCAAGCCACAAAGCTGCTGGGTTTTATTCACTAACAAAAGCATTCTTATGATAGATAATGACAGATAGTCAAGTTTCTTAGAAGCAGTGTTGTAATGTGTGGGTGTGAAAAGAGAGGGGGAATGTGTCTAGATTTGAATTTGACTCAATATGACTCAAAAATGCTGCATTTACTTGAACTGCAGTGGGTTCTGCTCTAAAACAATAATAAATCTGTCTGAGACCACAGCACAGGACAAAGCAAGACCTTATAAAGACTTCTTTTAAAGAATGCATTTGTGATTGACTGGAATGAGAAACCAGAGAAAGAAAAGATCAAAGTAAACGCTTATAAACAAGGTGCAGCATGAAACACTGACAACTGCACACACCACAAGCACGCATTCACACAAAGCACTGATTGATTCAAATTCAACATGAAACACATTCACTTAGAAGAGGGTGTTTCATATCAGCTGAATGGATTGCGGGGATCTACTCGCCTCCTGAGCCTTTTAAGGAGTTCTTATTTAAAGGCTGAAGGTCAAGTTCATCCTCCAGAGCAACTCCACACATCCCAGTGGTCACTTTCCTGCAACTATTTGATATTATTTCTGTAACCTTAAAATAACTTGCAAAAAAAAAAAACTTTCTTAATTACCTTTCTAAGATTTTAGGAAGATCACATTACTAATAATAAACTTATAAACTTACAAAAAAGTCTGAAACAATTACTAGGCAAAAGACAGCAACTATAATGACATCCTTTCAAACGTTCTAATTCTATGAGAATAGGAAAGTTCACACTCATGAAACAGAGGAACGATTTAATTGAAAACACTTTCATTTTTGACCTGTAGTGAATGCAAATTGTATGACTTTGAACGTGGCTCGTCCAATCACATTTTAGAGCAGTATAGGGCTGTTTATTGAGGATGCTTTTATTGACTATTCTCCTTCTTATTTTTCTTATAAAGTATTGAAAATGTGCTGCTTTTGAGGATGATTTTGGGAGTGGGGTTGCAGCAGGACCTAAGAGGAAGGAGGAGGGAAGCATGTAAACATCCCCCCATCGGTTTCGGATGAATCTAGCGTTCCATCCTGCTGCTCTATCTGCTTTAATATCTCCAACCTGTTCAAAGAGATACGCCAACACACACTTCAAAAACGAAAGGAATAGAGTGAAGAGGAACAGATAAGCCAGAGATTGAGCGAAGAAGACAGAGCTTAGTGAAAAACAAAAACATCAAAAGTGGCCCTAGCACCTGTGAGGAGAAAGTCAAACACACAGAAGCCCCTAAAAACCACAATATCCTCTGGAGCCGGACCAAAGCACCGTCATTCACGCTGACAGTGTCCAAACAACAGCTTCTGATGACAGATCTGAACCGCTGGGAGAAGGTCAATGGTGAGAAGTGCCAAAACAGAGAGGCTAGGAAACTCAGAAAGTGTTCCGGCTGACCTGAAGAGAGTCGTTTCCTCACAACTGTCATCAGTAACGGCTAATAATACATCTGATTTACAGCAGTAGTTCTTTTTCTTGTAAACACACACACACACACACACACACACACACACACACACACACACACACACACACACACACACACACACACACACACACACACACACACAGGCTCTGTTACAAACTCTTGTGAGCTGCCTACAGAGGGAGGATTTTTAGGCATTATGCATACAACTTGGGATTTTTAGGCATTATGCATACAACTTACTAATTTAACCCATTTTTTTTGTTTTTGTGTTTGCGTGTCGTTTTTGTTTTGTGACACTGAATACTACTAAATAATAATCATCATCATCATAAAATTACAAAAAATGACATCAAAAAAAGAAATAGTATTGCAATATTACTGCAGTGTTATAATAACAATGTACTAGAAAATAAAAATATGTATTATCATCAGCATTATTATTATTAAAAAAAATATGCCCGTTATAAAAATTTCATATATATAAAGAAATGCTACTGCAATAACATTGTACTGTAAAATCAAAAGGATTAATTATTATAATACACTATAATATTTTATTTAAATAAAAAAATAAATACTATTGTAGTGTAAAATAAAAGTATTATTATTAACAACAACAGCAGCAGCAGCATTATTGTCTTTATATTTGTACTCTGCTCAATGCTGATCAATTTGAATTTGATTTGATCTGAATAATAATAAATAATAATAATAATAATAATAATAATAATAATAATAACAACGATTTACAGAATAACAGTAAAATTACAGTACATTGGCCCACTAATGTTGATAATAAATATTATTATTAATTAATATTAATAATGTTAATATTAATGAGTGCTTTCCTATAACAAATGTGATCAGTCACTTATGAGGTTTCATGTCACACAGGATGCTACCTAAGAAGGCAGCAAGCAGAGTGCAAGGTTTTCACATCCTGTTTATGAATAGAATTCAGAACGTAATAATGAAAGCATTTTTATTGCACTGCCCTGATTAATGACATCATTTACTGTATCACTGATATCAGGCCAAAACAGGCTGTTGCCTTCCCAGAATCCATCTGGGGTCTGTTACTGAATAGCTTTTTCATGCATGAGAGAGGAGGATTGAGTTAACCTATTCTGTACTGATTAAAGAGATGACAATGATCGAGTGAGCGAGGAGAAAATGAGAAGAGGTGGAGACGACATCAAAGAAACAAACACTTTAAAGAAACACCTCCGGATGACAAATGGTTCAGTCCTGAAGCTTTTCAGATCATATTATTTTGTTTTTTATTAGAATATTTACCGTTCTGTCATCTATGACGTTCACAATCAACGTCTGTGTTATGTGCATTCCCTCCCCGTGACGAAGATAATGCGGATTCCTGAGCGTCAAGCTTTGTCACGTCTCAGTTTTAGAGTTCATTAAATACCGTCAGAGCTGTTTTCAAGACCCCACTCGGCCCAAACCAAACCGCAAGAGCTTAAAACAACTGAAACAAACCCCCTACTGACCCACAGGACCTAAACATCAGGGAACATTAACCTGAACCTGCCTTATTTCAACTCCAGACGACTGCGGACCAACACAAACCACAACATACAGTACACACACACTGGCTTGATTCTCCCTAACGCACTTCTATTTTTAGTCCTAAATATAGATAAAACCCGAAGAACATAAAACAGAGTACAATCTAAACTCACAAGTGACTGGTCAGAAACAACAACAGCAAAAACTTATAAGTGCCACTTTATGTGGATCATATATATATACTCAATGATATTTATATATCTAATATATATATATATATCTATATATATATAATTATAGATATATATTATATATCTATATATATGCTATAGATATATATATAAATATATATATATCTATATATATATATGTGTGTGTGGTGTGTGTGGGTGTGTGTGTGTGTGTAATTTTATTATATATTATAGAAATTATAATACATTAAATTATGTTTTAACGTATGTATTAATTATACAAAACATACAATATTGTTTATATAATGCATTTTATTACAACAAATGTATATCAAATTCTTAAACTGTTGCATGCAAATTTCATACAAAACAAAAAAAAAAAAAAAAAACATGTTTCCTCGGGTGTTTAGGCTCGATGCTCGGGGCTGCACATAAGTTTTTCAGTCTGGGAGTACACCTGGAGATTGGTTTCGGTGCTCACACTGCACATATCGTAGTGTGACCCAGAAATATAATCTATAAACCATAAAACAAATAATAGTATTATTGTTAAAAACTTAATTTTATTTATTTTTTAATAAAATAAACAAAATAAAGTGTGATCATACTATTATAATAATAATAAAAAAGAGTATTACATAAAAATCCAATTATTTTATAGTACACTTAAAACATACAATGCTAATATTCACATTTTCATATTTAATTTTTTATATATAAATTTTTAAACATTTTTCAAACCTAGAAATCAGCAAGCTTTCATTTTGGTTGCCAGAAATTAAGTATATGAATAAGTATATGCAAACGTAAACCTTATACTTTATTACAGTATGGTGATTGTGCATTAACAGCAGTCAACTTATTTACCCAGCACATTTTTTTTTATTTTGGTCGCACTTGCGCACCATTTTGTGCACCCTGTTTATGCTGCCACATCTGTGACACATCTAAAATCATAAACGAAACATACTTTGACTGGAAAACGATATCATAAAGAGATTTGTTTATAATTTTCACCATACTCGAACTGATTCTTCCAAAGCAGTTTTCAACAAACCCTTAGCATTTAGCCAGAAGGCATTTACCTTAGTGTCATATGAAAAATAAGTAGAATCGTCAAGAAGTTTGCAAAGCACGTAGACAAACACACACAAGACAAACAAAATGAAAGACAGACAGGACAAATGACAGTTCTGTCAACATGTATTTACTGTAAAACCCTGCACATGTTAAAGCATCACACTCAGAGTCAGGCCTGTACAGGAGAAACATGGCTCTGTTCCGCGGGGTCAGCGAGTGTTTTTTGCTGCAGGGCTTTAAAAACGAGCCCTTTGAGTTCAACATAAACCTAATAAAGCACAGGACCCCTAAAAAGCTGGAATATAATGTCTTTAAGTAAATATATGGCCTCATTGAGCTAAGAGCTGCTGAACTCTGCTCTTTAGCACACATAAAGCTGTCTGATGACATCACTGCCGTATGACATCCTAAAGTGACTTTGACAGCTAATGCCTGCAACACACATGACATCATGTCTAGATTCATAACGATCCATAATCCATGTTCTTAAGAACAACAACCACAAACAGCAACTGAACGCTGTCAATAACACTTTTTCCTGTGAATACTTCAGAGGCTCTCAGAGATTTCATAAAGGAGTTCTCTTGGCCTTCAAATGAAATGTCAAAAGTTAAAAGAGGACCTGAGTGAGAGCAAGCTGGAGGCTTGAAAACAGTTGATACTTTTTTCAGGATAGTTTGATGAAAAGAAAGTTCAAAATAACAGCATTTATTTGAAATATAAATATAAATCAAGCAGCAGATGTTAAAATTTTGACTGATGTAAATTCATTAATAGTCACACTGGAAATGGAAGATCTAGCGCATTGCATTGTGGGATACTGCATTCAGCACAGTGAATTCTGTTATTTTGTCAAACAAGATATCTCATATAATCAAGCAAAATGGAAATTTGTTTTATTTATTTTTTTAAGATCAAAAACCTGTCCAAACTGTGTTGCTTTGCACTGTTTTATAGGTGTGCAGCTGATATGCAATCTTTAATCTACAAATATCTGTCATGCCAATAAAGCACATTAACACTGAAAAACTGGGGAGGAAGAGCAGCAGAAGAGGGACAGCGATCAAGCACAAGAGAGCAGCCGTCCGCTCTCGCTCTCTCCTAATATGGCAGGCTTCTCTCTGACTGTGATCCATGTGGGCCCCGGCCCAGAGACGGCTGCTCCCTCCCGGAGTGCGATTAGATCAAAGTCCCTCCCCCTCCATCTACGTCTTGGACAACTCAAAACAGCCTCTCTCTCCCCTACAGTCCCTACCTGGCACAGGTTTGACCAGCCTCGGCCTGCTTCGATCCCCCCTCAGCCGAACCGCTGGCCTGTAACGTAAGAGTCCAGAATATTCTCCATTTAAAGCAGAGAGAAAGAGGGGTGTATGATCGTATCACCCCCACCCTTTTCCCAGAAGGTTTTGGCTCCTTCCCAAGGAGCTGGAATGAAATGCAGGAATCCAGGTACAAAATGAATGCAGGGATCGCGTGCGGTCAAAATCATGCACGAGCACGCACGCACACACACATACACACACACGGCTCTGTGTGTAAATGCAGAGAAGCGGAGAGGGGCTGCTTTTTGTTGGCGGTGGAAACTATGGTAACTATGGTAAATTTTTAGTAAGGGTAAAGTTTTACCAGGTAAATATTATGCTAAGTATATGCATTTAAGTTCTGATTTATTTATTAAGCACATTTAAAAACAACCTTGGCTGACCAAAGTACTGGATTTGAATGAACTATGACTGCCATATAGAAATGTCTTTACATTAAAAGAAAAAAAAGAAAAATTACCATAAAAACAGGAATACTGTACTGTTATAGTGACCCCACCCCCCAAAAAATTACACACACACACACACACACACACACACACACACACACACACACACACACACACACACACTAAATGATATACTAAATACAAATATATAATATATAAAAATAAACAGCTACCATAAAAACATACAAAGTGATTACACAATATAATTTCAACTTATTTATAAGTACAGCAATATTTATATAATTAAACAACAATAAAAATAATACATTAAAATAAATATAAAAACTATTATTAAATAAATAAATACACAAACAAACAAACATAGATTTACTTAAAGAAAAAATACACACTGTCCACTGTTATTCTCCTAAACAAAAAAACTAAATAAAAATAAAAAGTCCTATCCGAGAAGGAAATCCAAGTAAAAAACAAAATACAAAAGATAAAACTTTGCCAATTAATTGATGAATTAAAAAAACTTTTTTCTTCACATGAGCTTTATTATATGCTCCACATATACTCAGACTTTATGTGCATGCACATTTTTGAGAAAGAAGAAAGTTATCAAGTCGATCACCAGCACTGAATCAACCAAACAAACAAGGAATCATTTTTATCTCCTGTCACACCCTCTTCTGCTGCATCTGTCTCTCCCTTCCTGTGCCTCGGGGGGGTTTTTTTTCATTAACAAACTCTTCTGCTCCTTCGTTCTCACAGTCTGAGAGACAGAGAGGACTGTTTGTGTTCATGTTGTAAGTAAACATTATTCCCATGGTCATACCACTATAAATAGACGGACATGAGTCCCTATGAAAAACGCACATTCCCTCCCAGTCTTCCACTGCGGCCTGTGATCGCTATGACAACAGGGAATAAACATGCGGAGGAGGAGGAAGAGACCGCAGGAGCCCCGTATCTGTACATCATCTCTCTCTCTCTCTCTCTCTCAATCCCACACTGCTGATGAGGGACAGAGATTTCCGGAATCCAAAAACGCAATACAAGATGTTAATACTGTCCCTTTCACAAGAAGCAGAATGTTACAACATATAAAAGAGCTGCAACCAGGCACAAAAAAACAAAAACAATGTCTACAAGTTATTAATTTAGATGCTGGGGAGTAGATAGAAACAGAAAGATACAGAAAAGGAACAAGATAAATGTGACAGCTTTTGATATGAAAACTCGACATTCAGCTAGAAATGTCTTCACTTCTAAAATAAACTGCCAAATAAAAAAATAAAAAAATTAATAACATTTTTTTAAATATATCATTAACATTAATAATTAATAGACAAATATTAGATATCGATTAAATATAAAAAGAAAATAAATTATACATCTGATCTTGTTTCTTTTTTTTAGTAAGGTTTATTATTATTATTTTAAATTAAAAGGGTGTGTGTGTGTGTGTGTGTGTGTGTGTGTGTGTGTGTGTGTGTGTGTGTGTGTTATATGACAGATTCTCCTTTTACACGACAGAGCAGAAACTGTAAGGCCATTAAAACACGTGCAAACCTGCACACACAGTTAAACACTAATCCTTGTGTCTTCTCCTGAAACATATCCATGCATGCGGGGTCCAGAATGACTTGTTACTAGTTAACACATTTCAGTCCAGTGGGGCTTTGCAAAACACCTCAAAATAAAAACAACAAAATGACCTTAAAATATACACATACTGTATGTACACAAATATTAGAAGTCAAGGGTCACTAGTTCATTGTCGGCCCCCAGTGAGCTGATTCTGTTTTTTGTATCTCCTCACATCTCACACTCGGAGGTGGTAAACACCTCTACCTGTGATAATCATGAGGGGTGAGAGGTCAAAGGTCAAATAGGGTCAGGGCCAGCTGACCGACTAGAGAGCAGGAATGCAAACGGTGAGCTGAAAGCCAGGCGACACACACATGTAAGCGCAGCCTGCTGGGATTACTGGGTCAGGTGACACAACAATCTATAGCATAATGAAAGCAGGGATTTTAGGGGACTTGTGTCACTGCAGTGAGGAGAAGCGAGATCACAAGGAGTCCAATTATGCCCTGCATCCATGTTCATCTGAAAACATTCATTTTTGAGCCACTTCTGTGGTGCTCGAGTTTGGTTTAACCAATAAACAGACCTTAAAGTAAACCTTTAAACATATGATAAAGACATGGTATGATGTACAAAAATATTAAAAAGACTCACATTCATTATCTCAATACAGTCCAATATGGGCTAATCGGTTCTTTGTACCAGGAAGAGTGGATGCAATGTTCAGATTGTGAGAGTCGAATGGGACTTAAAATGATCTGAGATCTTTATTTGACAGATTCTGCTTTTATGATGACTTCCGAGGAGTTGAGCCTTATGTTCAGCCTCAATAGGAAACATTTTTTCAAATACCTTCAGCTTAAATGCTTTGTTAAAGCAAATCAAGATAATGCCTTTACAAGACGCCCGCATTCATCTATGGAAAAAATGACGATAAAGGATCATTTGACAAAGGGTATCTCATCTGAATTTTATGGTTTGCTGACATCTTACTCATCTGAAAATTCACAGTATAAGTTGAATGCATAGAAGGAAAATTTGCAATTTGAAGTTTGGGTTGGAAAGCAGCTTGTATTAAAGCTCACACTATGTCTATAAATACACACCTTAAACGTATTCAGTATAAATGGTTAATTTAGACATGTAGCACCGGTGGATTTAAATATATATAATAAAAACGTACCAGACATATGTACAAATATATGGAAGCTAGAGGAACTTTGTTTGACTGTATTTGGCAATGCAGAAAGTTTCAGTTATTCTGGGAATTTGACAATTTCAAAACAAATTTTATTGGACCCTAAGCTTTTTCTGTTGGGCTTATTCCCAGAGAAACAAAATTATAGTAGAAGTGAGCAAGCATTTATAGACCTCGGCTTGATTTATGCCAAAAATGTGTTGGCTTTTTGTTGACAAAGATTCACAGACCTATTACTTGTCAATGGATAAGACAGATGTTGTCAAGCCTTCCATTAGAAAAGATAACTTACATATTACATTTCTTTGTTTTATCTTTCTAGAGTAAATGCAGTGAACTTATGGTTGTATGGAATTTGTAAGAATGTATATGAATGTATTTCAAAGTGTTTAAAAGTGAAAATAAACAAAAATATTATGGGAACATTTTTACATTATTTAGTAATGTATTACTATAGCATTAATACAACTGTACTCTTTTGCTTAATATTTATATAAAAAAATATTATTACAAATTATAATAATTATTTAATTTTATTTTATTTTACAGAACAACATTAAAATTACAATATTAATATTCTTGGCTGTCTTAATTTCTTTGCTTTCAAACGTGAAACTGCAGAGCTTTTATTTTGGCGAAAAAAGCAGGATAAAGCTTTAAAGCTTCTCTTCTGTCAACAACAAATGTATAAATGACTCTTATTACAAATTTGGGAAGTTGTTTAACATATGTTGCCTTTTCAAATACAAAAAGAACCAGAGCTGCTCCGAGACACTGAAAACACCAGAAACAGCTGCTCACATGTAATAAAAGCAACAACTTAACATATTTTGGATTCAAAATGATGATTTTCACCAAAAGGTGACAAGTTTGCATTCCTGTATCTAGTATATCAGTCCCGTAAATGGACTTTCAAATCACAGAAAGCAAAAGTAACAATAAACGTGTGAGAAAAAGAGTTGGAGAAAGATATTATTGCAGTATTGCGCTTTCTCTTCGCTAAATGCAACTTTGTCTACGAATGAGAACCA
The DNA here is from genome assembly GCF_018340385.1 of Cyprinus carpio. Lineage (NCBI taxonomy): Eukaryota > Metazoa > Chordata > Actinopteri > Cypriniformes > Cyprinidae > Cyprinus > Cyprinus carpio. The sequence goes on from NC_056589.1 coordinate 27,768,098, forward strand.
GATGTAGGGCTGACGACATAACAGGCCTGAAGGATAAAAATAGGTTGTGATAAACGGACGGGATAGTTCCTGTGATGAGGGGGAGGACGAGGCTGCGGCTGCTGGTGGCACTAACTTGGCCGCTCCCTTCTGGAGGCCTGCGCCAAACTCAACAACTTCCTATTCATACACAAGTTCCAGAGAAAGAGATTTCCAAGAATGTACAAGAACGGTTTCATCAAAATATAGTTGTCATCTCTTAAAGTGATACAAAAGAGGATCACAGTCCATATTGTTTGCGGCTTCCTACCAATCAAAAGACATAAAACAAGTGTAATAAATAAATAAATAAATAAGTCGTGTTCAAGTGTCCCTTAAATTTAATGGTTAATAACCTCATCTCCTGTTACAACTTGAAGAGCTTCATGCTGATGTCATCTAATATTCCATCAGTCTGTTTCCAGAAAATCAGTCAAACAAGCATCTGAGCAAAAGGTTAAACTGTGACGAGACAGTCATTAATTCTCATTCCCTGAGACAGAGACTAAATTTGGGCTCCTCTGCGACATGTACAAGAGAATGTACTTGACATTGAGCTTTCTTACACAACCCAACAGGAGACTTAAAAACTCACAAGCTTTAAATAAGTCAAGAGTGAAGGGGAGAGAAAACAAAAAAAGCAACTGCAAAAAAAGAGAGAGAAAACGCCATGTTATTGCAGCTGTGTCCGTTCTACTATTCCTGAAGAAGAAAAGAATCTCTAAAACTCTCGAGAACAGGTCAAGGTCATTTTCCAGCCCAAAATAAAAAATAAAAAGAGGAGCATTAAGATTTTGTGCATTTACTTAAATAAAAATTAAAACTGAAGCTAAAATTAAAACCATAAAAAAAATCTGTTATTTAAAACAAAATAGATGTTAACCGAAGTAAAATAAAATAAAATATTAAAAACCTTTTAATTCAGCTAATTGCCAAAGCAGTATTTATTATTTTAATTTAGGTTAACTTGATGTATTTAATTATATTAAACTAAAACTGAAATAAAAATGTACAAAAACTATACAGACATAAGGAAACAAACTACTAAAAATGACGAAACACAAAATTACTAAAACTTTACAGTTAAAATGAAAACGGAAAATATAAAAACCTGTTACAGTAATTTTGCTGAAATAAAATAAACATAGCATATTTATAAAAAACACGAAAACAAATAATTAATTAATTAATTAATTTTTTTATTAACCATTTCTTTAGAAGAAAATAAGACAAAGAGAGAATAAAGAGCTAGTGTAAGGGGAAAAAAAAAACAGAACAATTGCATAAAAATGGAGAACAAAATTGAGACTTTTCTCATAATATTGTTCCTTCTCTATAGTTTCTCAAGATTTAAAAAATCTTTAAAAGCTGCTTTCCACATTTTTTAGTTCTATTGCCTTACTGTATAGTAACAAACATTGCAAGTAAAGTTAATACTTCAACAAAGCATAACTGCATGAAGACTCATGAAATATGTAGGAGCAACCACTGAGCTATAAAATCCTCCTGCAGGATGAACCCTGAGTAACTCTGAAGTTATTTGACACACACACACACACACACACACACACACACACACACACACACACACACACACACACACACACACACACACACACACCCTTTAATCCCAAACGCGGGCTTCTATTACCTGCTCTACAGGCACAGACTCCTCATTCATAGGAGGTCAATCTCAACATAATGGCATGATTTAGCCGGTGTCCTCCAGCAGTCATCTCTGCTGCGCTTTTTTCTCTTTGTACGAAACATTCACAAGTGGCTTCCGACCGCCTGTCTTCCTCTGTTTCCTCTCCTGCGTTCCGAAAGCTCTGGAATCAGCGGTCATTATCATTATCACAATCATCATTAGGAGGGTAATTAGGGCCATTATGATTGATAAAGGCTGATCCGTGGGTCATGCTGAAGACGTGGGACCCCGAGAGTCCAGCCAGAGGACATATGACTCACCTCTCTTGACATGCACAGTTTCGCACACTCACAAATTTTTAAATGCGATCTACGATTTTGACAACACATAAACTCCACATTAAGCATGGGCCAATTACCGGTTTCAAGGTATACCGCGATTTGAAAATGTCACGGTTTCAAAACCACTAATATTTTCCATTATACTGTTCCTGCGGTATGCGCTGTTTTCCATGTCTTCTCAAAGACTGAAAGAGTAGGAATCACTCAGGCTGAGTGGAGTGTAGAGAGTAACACTGACCCCTCCTCCTCCTGTTGGTGAGCGAGCGGTCAGTCACGTGTGTGTAGGATGGCCGAACTTAAGGCCTGGGTACACTTCACATTCAGCGTTCCTTTCCGTCTCGTGCACAGCTTTCAAAAGTATACTCAACCGCAGATGAGCGCGGACGGATGAGCTCGACACATGCGCAGTACCACGGGGTGCGTGGCTGACCGTGAGCCCTCTTGATGATGAAAATAACGTAATGCCGACGGTGAGCGGACGGCTGAAATATACTCTGGCCTTTACGTTATCGGCAACCGACCGTTTTTTGCCTTATTGCAACTCTCTGTTCTGGACTTGCACAAACTGTTGCAATGCAATCATTTTCCAAAATGTCATTTACATGAAAATATGAAGTCTGTTAACGCCCGTTAACACAGGCCAAAGACGCTGAAGATGGACGCACAGAGAAAAATACTGTAGCAGGCAGATCACTCACTGTTCATGATGCACGAACTATTGGAAGAAAATCCTCAATATTGATTTGGGGGTTTATATGAATGTGTTTCTGAGGGGAGCTGACTGTCTTCTGAAAAGTTTACGTGGTATAATTTCACAAAGTTTGTCAGAACTTCTGTTTTTGCTTCAAATGATTATTTTATTATTTATTATTTATAATTATTTTATTATTATTAAATCAAATTATGTGTATGATTATTATTATAATATAACTAAATGATATGAAATTATATAAATGATATGTATTATATAACTAAAATTAATAAACTGTAATTACAGATTTAGGTTAAATAAAGACGTCAGTCTTTATTTTTTTCTTTTTAGGAAACAAATCAAAGAAAAAAATAAACATTCTACTGTTTCTAATGTTCTGTATGTTGCTGAAAAATAAAATATATTGTGTACAGTGGGAAAAAATAAATATATTTTTTTTACCCAGTCATTTAAAAATAGCAAATTTCAGAGCTGTAACAACAATACCGTGAAACATTGCTTACCGTGCCATTTTTGCTTAAGTTAATCATATCGTCAAAATCTTATACCAGCCCATGCCTACTCCACATGAAAACTTTTTACAATCAGGTTATCAGGTGACGCTATAAACCTGTCAAGAACATGTCAGGGTCATTTTCCACCCTAAAATGAATAAGAAATAGGACCATTATGATTTTGTGCTTTAGGCTATGATTTTTATGACAATTAATAATATTCTCCTGCCAACTCTCATGCAAAATGCAAACGAAACCCAATGAACTGGTAATGCTGACCAGTTATAGCACCTAAAATACTATCCCTCATACATTCATACACATTTTAACCTAACGTGTGTTGAATAAAAAAAAACAAGTTTTTGTGATACCGACTGTCACAAAACTGATTTTTCTGTCATGAAAAGAAAACCAAGTCAATTGGTTTCCTAGACTGACCTCGCTGAACATCTTTATTAGTAAGGGAGGTGAAAATATCGGAATTTATTCTACTGAAACCGATCAGATAAGCATTGCTTGATGAAGGGGGTGCACAACCTTCTAACTTCCCAATTTCCTGGCATTCATCTGACGGACTGAACCTCAGAGGAGGGGGCGACCGGCGAGGGGGCCTGGCACTGACCCATTCTCTGCCTGCCTTTGCAAAGCACCAAATCCAGCTCTTGAATCGAGTGCATGTCTGATTTAGAAACATTTTCGCTGGCATTCTTTGTCTATATTAAGGTTCTTATAATGGAGAAAGAGCAGAGCCTGAAAAAGGAAAAACAAACCAAACGTCTATTTCAGGACTGTCAAACATCACTTTGAAAAGCTGCACAAATTCAGTTCCGGACCACCCTTAACGCAGCGTGAAACCCAAACACAGATAATTATACTGCAGCAACGTTAACAGTTCCTGAAGTGTTACGTTAGCCTCCAATCATGCTAAAGTTCCTAGTGTGTGACGTTATCCTTGCAGTTACTCCTGCTATTATGGCCTGTTGAAAGTAGACTGTGTAACCTACTCATGTGAGAAGTGGTCAGGTAACTACTTGGAGGTAACAACAAAACTACCTGCTTGATGATTATCTAATGAGATCAAACATTTACAGGAACACAAGATGAGAATACATTCGACTTAAATAAACCGTTCACCCCAAAATGAAAATGTTTCAAATATCCCTCAGTCCATCCAAGCTGTAGATGAGTTTGTTTCTTCATCAGATTTGGAGAAATGCAGCATTGCATCACTCGCTCAGCAATGGATGCTCTGCAGTGAATGGGTGCCGTCAGAATGAGAGTCCAAACAGCTGATAAAAACATCTTATTGATGGATTAGTTTCTTACAAACACGCAGCTCTTCGTTTCACAGGATGGTAACTGATGGACTGGAGTGTTGTGGATTACTTGCGAATTATTGTGATGTTTTTATCAGCTGTTTGGACTCTCATTCTGACGGCACCCATTCACTGCAGAGGATCCATTGGTGAGCAACAAACTCATCTACATCTTGGATGGCTTGAGGGTGAGTAAATGTTCAGAAAATTTTCATTTTTGGCCAAACCATTTTGTTAACCAATATAAGAAAATAGAAGCAATATCAAACAAAACTGCAAAAATAATTTCTGTTCCCTAAACACTCCCTCTGTCTTTCACTGGTCGTTCAAACAAGTAGTCCCTTCCACCATTGGTTGATATCGCCAATAACCAATGTTCTAATGCAAATCAGGGAGAAAAGCCTGCCTGATTTTTGAAGTCCTTGCCCTGTTCCAGAACCTTACTCCTGGAGGCGGGACTTGGGGTCTTGTAGTCCTTCCTGCCATCACCGTGGAAACGAGAAGCCCCTCCAAACCGCCTCACCAATGCCATTAAACCCAAACAAAGAGCGCGTGAGTGCAGAAGTCTTGATCGTTCATCTTGAATCTGCCACACACTATACAAGTTTGATCTTGAGCTGTGCCCATGTTGTCCTGCCAAGTCCGAGGCAGTATGCATGTGAACGCGTCAGTCAGAGAGTGACATTACGAAGGCCCCGGAGCCCACACGCTCAGCTATGCCCCGGCCCGTTACAGTACACGCATTGTCTGTGAGGGACAGCAAGTGGGTTCGGACGCCAATGAGGAAACGCTTGAAGGACGGGGATGGGTTTCACTGTAGCATCGAATGTTTCATTAGATGCTATTAATTTATAGTAAAATAACACAAACACTGTTCAAACGTTTGGGGTCGGTAAGAATTTATAATAAAGCATTTTATGCTTACACATGATCAAAAATACAGTAAAAACAGTAATATTTTAAAATATTATTGCAATTTAAAATAACTGTTTTCTATGATAAAATGTAATTTATTCCTGTGATCAAAGCTGATTTTTTTAGCATCATTCCTCCAGTCTTCAGTGTCACACGATCCTTCAGAAATCATTCTAATATACTGATTTGCTGCTTAAGAATTTTTTTTATTATCAATGTTAAAAATGGCTGTACTGCTTAATATTTTTATGGAAACTGTTTTTTTCTTGATTCTTTGATGAATAAAATATTCAAAATAACAGCATTTACTTAAAATAGAAATAGTTTGTAACATTATAAATGTTTTTACTGTCACTTTTGATCAATTTAATGCATCCTTGATGTATGAAAGCATTTATTTGTACAATAAATAAGTAAAAACTGACCCCAAAACTTCTGAAAGGTAGTGTACTGTATGTATAAAATCCTATGATATTAAATATAAACTTTCTGATGTAAAAATCGAGATTAACCACATAAAATGCAAATAACCTGATCAAATACCTGTCAAGTATGTCCTGGGGAATCCTAAATTCCAAAGTTATATGAAATTAAAACAAAAATGTACCAGAGTAAGCTGTAACAAAACAAAAACACTGCTCCATTCCTGAAGATTCCACAAAGACATTGTGATTTTCTAAATAGAATTTATGCAAAGGAGGCGGTTCTTTTCCATGTTGCCTAAGCGTTAGAGAACACTGATCCACAGTGAAATAAAATGAAATATGGATGTCTTACCCACATCACACGGACAGCTGCGGCATTTTAGGTTCAAAAAAAGAGAAGAGAACCACAACATAGAGGAGATAGCAGATTGAAATACACTAAAATCCAATGCTGCAGTCATAAATCATGTCTTTTGTCAGACAAATATGCTTTTTTAATAACCGCACATGCAGGAGTCCAGTGACATGAAACAAAGAGAAATAAATGTTAGATGGGCCCAGAAAGTGAATAAACTGTTCTCTCCCGCATAAGCAAACAGAAGACTGTAATTACAGAGGGTGGTACCATCATAATGAGAGACAGAGAAAGCAAAGTTATAACTGACAGCACACAAAAACACCAGGGACAAAGAATGAAGAAAGCTAATATAATGACATAACAATAATAATTAGTGGCGCTTGTTAAAGCAAACATCACTATTATTAGTGCACGTACTACAGATTGGGGGTTTGTTCTAAACCTCTAACCTCAAGTATGAAATTGTGGCATGCTCTTCATTTGTGCTACGGACAGAAATGATACCTTAAACCATGAGGCTTGTTGAGAAGAGCTGTTACCTTACTTAGTTACTGGGTGATTTTCACCTGCCATGTATGTAATTATACAATTTTATTATACAATTATAATAAATAATATTATTTATAATTTTTATTTTGTGTGTGTGTATATATATATATATATATATATATATATATATATATATATATATATATGTGTGTGTGTATATTATATATATAATTTATATTTTTTAATTATGAAATATTTTATTATTTTTTTATAATACTTACAAAAATTAAAATAAGTAAATGAAAACTTTTATACTACTATTATTATTATAAATTCTGCAAATTTTCGCTTACAAAAAAGGTTGTCAAAAAATTGTCTATTGTCCTTAACATTTCAATACATAGCATTATGTTCAATACAAAGCAAAGTCACTTTCAAACCAAGCAGATGAATGTGACAAAAATTAACACGAGTGAATTCTGCAACCTGAAACAGATTCCTATTGAAAGCACTGGATTTTGCTGAGCAACGGTAAACGTAACCATATCGTAATAGCCATGCTCAGCAACAAGCGTCTCAGCAAACAAGCACCACTAATGACAGGACAAACCAAAGGCATTTAAAACGGACCTTCTCTTTTCCTGTTTCTCTAACTCTCTCCATTTGTCCTCTATTCCATGCCTCGAGTTCATCTCCATAAATCAGTGCGATGCAGAAGGGTTACATGGAAGATAAACAAATCAACACACACAAACACTGGAGCTGTGCCAGATGTACCATGGGAAAGGGTGAACTGCATCATTCTGTGACCCTGTTCTCATACTGAAGCTGTCTTCCATAGCCTACCACTTAAAACCAAACACACAAACACACGCGCAAGCCCATTCCCTGCTTTTTAAGCCACGATTTTCAATTCACCCACTCACACCTTTGCGTTCCACTGGCAAGATGTTTGCTTGAGTTGGCAGAATTCTTGCATAATGCTTTTAAGTTGAAGAAATGAGTGATTGGTCCAGGAGACACGTCAAAGTGTGTCATTTTATTCATATGAATGGAATGACAGAAAAAATGTGAGACGTTGGCGGTCCTGTCAGCAAAACACACATCAGAATGAGTGAAAAATGCTACGGAAATTCAGAATCCGTCAATCTGAGGAGCTGCATGGGTGAAAACATGGAGACATTTGAGCCAAGAGCACTTAGCAGACCACACAAAAAAGAGAAGCATATAAACAGACAGAGAGAAAGACATGAATCTGGCATTTTGAAATGTCTGTTTTCATAAATAGAAAAGTATGGGAAAACGCATTTGTGTGCATGTTTGGAGAAGGGCACGTACTGTTACTATAACAACACTCACTAGGGGTGTAACGGTGCACAAACATGACGGTTTGGTACGTACCTTGGGTTTGACGTCATGGTTCAGTATGGTTTCGGTACAGCAGGGGGAAAAAACTAAACATAAAATTGATTTAGTGGTTTAAGGAATAAATTGCTCTTTCTTTAAATAAATTAATTTTCTTAGGGATAAAAATCTACCTCAGCTTATGCTCTAAACAACAGGAATTTTACATTACTAAGGTTGCAATTAACAACAGAGCCCAAACTTAAATTTAATTACTATTTATTTTTTAAAATATAAAATTTTATGCAAACTTGTAAATTGCACATAATGCAGTTTTTAAATTAACTTCTAAATTATAAAGCTTCTATTTGTTGTTGAAATATATTCATTTACACAGTGGCTGTCATTAACTTGTTTTCATAACTTAATTTATTTAAACATACATGAAATAATTAAGACATCACTAACAGGAAAAGTAAAAATATAATGAGTATATAGTCTGATATTTCGCGAAATGCTTTTCTCTAGACTTCATTTCTGTAGTGAACTAAGGAGCTGTGATGACTTGCCTGAGGTAAATGCTTCATGACATCTTGTTTACAAGCTGTTTTATTGACGTCTTTCTGCGGTTGAAACACTGATTACATGAGGCATGAGATGTTCATTCATGTTTATTTCATGTTTGAACTGAGCCGTTCAGACAGTGACCTGTCACAACACATTTAAAAGAGTCAAAACCACATTTATTGTTCGAATTTCCTGAAAATAATGGACATCATTTGAAAGATGAGAATTTGTTATTATATTTTGCTTATAAAGTTATTTTATTTTGTTAATTGTAAGGTTATAAAAACCCCTTTCAATACACTCTTTAATAAAAATGAAAGTATACAAATTTTTATAATAATAATAATAAAAGATATTTAAAATATAGTAAACATGGTCATTTTAGTTTTTTATGTTGACTTTAGTCATTCAGACATGTTAACAGCATGCAAAACCACATATTCACAACATGTAATACACAAGAGAAAACCACTAATTTTCAAAAAACACAGGTCTGAATTTTAGACTGCAGTTACACCCGAGATACGGAGAAGAAACACCTGTTTGATGACCATGAGGCCCTGAGCAACATTTCACTCAGTTCTCCCGAGGGAAAACTCCTGTGCTTCTTTAACTGGAAGTTCCAGTGGATAAATGTCGACTGAATGACATGTGACCTCTAAAAACGGTTTCATACACATGTATACATCAAGAGGAGGTGACATGAGGAATTCAGAAACACCTGTGAAACGAACACAACATGCATTTTTGAGCATCTTTCACTCTGATCCCAACTTTAGTTTGGAGCAAATCATGAAACGGATCAGTAGGAAAACGTTTCCTTTCCACGAATCTGCTGTGAGATTCGATCGTATTTTACGCATGTGTTTAACTCTAAAAACGTCAGCCCTCATGCTTAAATAAGCTTCATCTGATGATGGACGTGGGTTTGCATCAAACCTCAACAGTAAAGAATGAGCAATAAAAACATCAGGACTGTCAAACAATTAAAATATTAAATCGTGATTAATCAGTTAATAAAAAAACTTAATGTGTTAATGCATTACGCAAAGAAACCTACATAGTGAACATCTGCGCAGTCTAAATCAAATTCTAATGGATAAAACCAAGCATTATTTCACTGAATATCCAGTTTGTGTCAGAAATATGTTACGTTACTATGAAAGTTAGAGGGAACTGAATCAATATTACTGATAAGAGCAGAGGAAGTTGAGTCCAGGTCATTATGATCACCTGACACAACCCAAGGTCGTGACCCCTGTGTGAATGCATTTTCTTGTAAAACATACTCCAATCATCTTTGCTCTACTTACAAAAAAAATAAATAATTATAATAATAATAAACAAATAAATAAAAAAATCACTAATAATCAGATTCATTCAGAAGGGTCAGTAAATAAGCATATGGGGATTTAAAAATTAAAAATAAAGGGGGCAGAAAATAAATTAAAATGGTACTTCAAGGGTCAAGGGTCATAATTATTAAATACATTTAATATAATTAATTGTACAGCACTACAAACAGTAGTAGAATATTAAACCTCCATAATCATTTATCCTATTCTGAAGGGAAGTGGATCATCTGTCCATTAAAGCTGCTCATCCTGTTCATTTCTCTCGCTCACTCTCCTCTGAAAGCCATTTGCAGACAGCTCAGGAGCTGAGGAACATTGTGAAGGGATGAAGTCATTATTGTCATTCTTCCAGAAATGAGATTCAGCCCTGATATCAGGTACGCTGACAGGGAGGGAAGGAGGGAGTAATGGATGACAACAGGGCTGTAAAAAAGAGAAAAAGAAAAGTGATACTTGGAAATGAGAGGAGGGAGAAAATAAAGAACTGATTGAAAGTAAATGAAGCGAGCGAGTGGAAAAGAGCACAGGAACATGGAGGAGAAGAGAAAAGGGGCTCTAGTTGTTCCCTGTTGTTTTCATTTAAACAGGCACCAGGAATGTGGCCTTCCTTTCCTTCACTACTGCAAAACGCCATGAACACAACAACCAGCATAGAACTGAGAGAGGAATACACATACTACAGAAATAAAACAAACAGTGCTTTATTTTCCAGGTTCAGTAGCTGTTTACCATTTACCAGTACCATTCAAAAAACTGAATGAACAAATATACTGTAAAAATAATACACTGATGCTTATTAAGGAAACTGTATTTAAGTTTTTGTTAAAGTTGTTTGGTTGAGAGTTTTTATTTGTTTTTTTTTTTTTTTTTTTTGTTTTGTGATAGTTAATGTGATAGTTAAAATTCTGTAATGATTTTTTTGTTATAATTTTGTTTTAAACCTGAATAAGTTACTTTCTTCTGTTGAACATAAAGGTATTTTGAAAAATATAGATAACCAAACAGTTGCTGGTCCCCAGAAAAAAAGAATACTATAAATACTGACTTCCATAGTACTTTTTATCTTTCTAACAAAGTCAACAGGGACCAGCAACTGTTTGATTATTCACATTCTTCAAAATATCTTATTTTGTGTTCAGCACAAATGAATACAGGTTTGGGACAACGTGAGAGTAAATAATGACAGAATTTAAATTTTTGGGTGAAAATACGGTGATATGGAGAGACACAGAGGAGACAAATTGTTGAATAAAGTCGTTATTTTTGTTTTCTTCGCGTACAAAAAGTATTCTCGTCGCTTCATAATGTTACGGTTGAACCACTGATCTTTTATGGGTTTGGAACAACATGGGGGTAAGTGATTAATGACAAAATTTTCATTTTGGGGTGGAGTAACCCTTTAATCGTCCACAATCAAAAATCGTCATATCGCACACCCCCAGCTGGAATAAAATTAATTTTAAAAATAATACATCTTCGAAGATTTAAAAAAAAAAAACTAAAACGTAAATTAGAAATGTTGCCTTGGCAACAAACTAAAATATAAAAAGTACTTACATTACTGAATAATAAAATAAAAATAAAGCTAAATAGAAATATAAATAAACAAACAAACAAAAATAAAAGCAAATAAAATTACTAAAACAAAGTGCAATTTAAATTAAAACTGAAAATATATAAATAAAATAAATAAATAAATACTACATACAACACTGACATGCTAATCACAGTAAAGATGGATGGTTTTACAGCAGCATATTAAGTTTGTTAATGCAAATTCTCACTAACTATTAGTGAGAATACTATAAAACTACCACCTGCAACAGCATAGCGACATTGTTATTTCTGGCACCACTAGTATCGGCAAACATAATTTCAATTGCAATTTCAAACATGTTTCTTCAAATAATAACAAGAAAATATTTTAATGGCACTAATATTACGCTTCAATAATATTTTTGCCTCCCACGCAGACTTAATTACTTCAGGAAAAAATTAAGGTGGATAAAATCATTACAATTTGAATTTGAAGAATAACAACTCAAACATATTTTTTTTAGACTCTGCTGGGAAAAGAAACAACCTTGAACCAGCCTAAGATGGTTAGTGGCAAGTTTAAAATGGTTAGCAAGCTGATCTTCCAGCCTGATCTGCTGAAAAGTGTCAAGAACCCCTCTGAAATTATTCAACAGTCCTCTTAAACCAGCAAACCATCTTAACCTGGTAAAGCCGTTTTTTTTCCTCAGCAGGCGAATTGCATGAATTGATGAATCACTCACAATAGCAGCAGTGACTCTGCAAGCAAGTTTAAGGGTGAGAAAATCTACAGACATCTCCCACATATCCAGACACGGCATTAAAACACACTGACTCACAAGCGTCTGAGTGAACATACAGAGGGAATTACTCTTGGTTAAAGAGGACAACACAGACGTGACCGTGTCCCCTCTGAGACGACTGTCCGATCGCAGGCAGACAGCGAACACATGCCCTCATTCTAACTGAGCCTTTAATCCCACTAAAGACACTGAGCAGCAGTTACAGCCAGAAGAGCATCAAAGCTTTGACAAGTCATGCAAACACAGCACACAGTCGTCTGGAGTGTGTGAGTGTGTGTGCGCTGTCTCACGCCTGGCACTTTGTTTCCAAACAGTCTGTCGAACAGAGCAGCACATTCCAGCCTCTGCAGCTCATCAAACATATTAGTAACCACAACAACTTCCTGTTTCTGTTCCCCAGCTTCCTGTCTGTGCAGGATCACTCGGCGCTGGCGCTGATAAATGAGCAGAGACTCTTATAACACACACACACATCAGACACAAACTGTGTCCCTCCCTTTCCAACTAAAAACACACATCCAGTTAAGACCTGCAGACCAGCTTAAGTCATAGAGCTGTTAAACAAACCTTGATAGCCAATCAGATATTTGAGATCACTAGTTTTTAGTTTTTGACTGTTGACTTTCTTGGCAAACTAAGCATAGTTTGAGACCTTGTTGAGATGTCTTCTGAAACTCTTAAGCAAGCCTCCATTTGCTCTCCATTTATTCTTATTGCTGTCTAGGCGGGGAAAAGATATTAAAAAGTTTTATTAGCAGTAGAAATATTGTCAACTTATCCATCAGTTCGTATCTAAATTATAAAATTGTGTTTATAGGTATTTACAGTGGAAGTCTTTGGATCAACATTACAATATGCGCGGCTTTACACAAGACACAAGAAACATTATATGTGTTAACATGAACCCAGTGTGACAGAATCGCTCACTGACTCTGTGCAATGTTATATCAAATCTTTCAACTTCAACATCATACAAATTAATATTTACATGGAGCAAACTCCAGCCACTGAAATTACATCAGTAATGCATAACCAGCTAGTAATGCACTATCCACCAAAGTAGTCCCAACTCAAAATAGACAATTTGGATGAATTTACAGATCAAATAATGCACTGTTTACTCAATCATTAAATTCAAGTGCTTTAAAAAACAAAACACAAGCTTCACATTTCTGACTGCAAACCCTCCAAAAAACTGACCCCATAGATTATCCTAGGTGCATCACTGTAGAACCTAAATGAGGAAAAAGTTGAAATTGCATTCTGTGATAATAAACCCCATGCCAAAAATGCTTCCTTCAAGTTCTTTTTCAGTTTATTCGAGAGCATCAGAAACTTGCTTCTATGTTTCATTACTGTGGTTGCATTTTTTGATTATGAACACAAACACTCACACATTTGTGTTGTATGTGGAGGCTATTTAGCAGGCTGTGCTTTTGTTACGTTCTTTCATCTCAGCTTTTTTGCTTATCTTTGTACAGCTGAGCACAATGTGTTCACCCTTCTCTATCCAAGAACTGTTTCAAATTACTTCAGCATTGAGACGTCTTCACAGGTTACTCACAAAGAGCTCAATCCTAGGGCGTTTTCCCCTCCACAGCATGTCATGTGTTTTCCTTCTTTTCTGGGGGTGTGTGTACTGTTTCTGATCATCCCAACGTCAGGGAATACTTAGCAAACCCATCTCCACACACTCGTTGCAGCCGCTGTAATAAACACCCTGTGTTTATGGTCTGAACCTCTGCAAGCCTCAATATTCATTAACCCACTAGTGTCAGACGTCTGCCCTCTCCTCTTTCACCAAAGAATGAGTACAGTAATACAGGCAAGATAATTACCCTGGCCTCAACTTTTACAAAATAAATGCCATTGCTGTGGTTAGTGATTACACGATTATCCAAATCATAGAGAATGACACCAAACACATGGAAAGAACTACTTATAAGTTCAAAGAAAACACAATCCACTGGCCCCAAAAAGTATTTTGACACTTGACTTATAAAGTATAATGACTTATAAGTTATCACTGCATTAGATAATTACATACCAAGCTTAGTGGCATTTCTTAAAAGGAAAGATAAACACACTTGGTTTGATATTTACTTACATAATGCAATGGCGCTCAAAAAATATTTAACTGTGGTTGAAGTGCACAAATACTTTTTGAGGCCACTATATTGATATACCAATGTTCTGTAGACAAAATCTTTGGACACTGTACTGCAAGGAAGAAAAAAAACATGAAAGAAACATCAAAAAGCCCTACACATGTCATAAAGCAGGCATTAGTCTCTGGAAATGTGCCTAGAGCTAACAGATTAAGAGGAGGAACATTTAGCTCTATTTACACTTTGTGTTTTCATTAGCCAGAATACAAACGTGTGTGCGAGTGCCTGAGAAAAGAGTCAAAAGTGTGTGCAAGTCTCCAAGACTCTGTCAATGATGGGCTCAAATTAGACTGCATAATCCAGGCTGAATGACAAGACCATGCAAACATTTCCCCAATGTGCACTTGATAATGACCCTTGCAAGGAAAAAAGAAAAAAAAAAAGCAGGAATTTGGGAGCTATAGAGGCCAACAGAATGTTACTCAAACTCATCTGCACCCTTTATATAATCAGCCAATATTAGACGGCTCCAAACGGAGTCCTGTGTGGACCACAATACTGAAAGGACAAGCTGGCACAGACAAAATCTCAGGAAAATACAGCACCATAAAAGGTGGACTGAGGGAAACTATGACCAAACCCAGTGTCTGAGACAGACCAACCGTGCTACAGAGGGCTTGCCAAAGCCATACAGAGAACTAATCCATCAATGAGAGTATGCAAGACTTTGGAAAACATCACGGCTCTTGGACATACACTATCAAGCACAACACTCCTAAATATTAAGTATTTGAAAGGTATTTCTCCCTAAGGTCAGTTTGGTAACACAAGCCTTTTTAAAGGTTAGTCTTTTCTAACCTTCTATACAACAGATAAACCATTATATAAATACACAAAGACATAAAGCATTCTCTTCAAAATATGCCAGTTAAGAATGCCAGAATATTAAGACTTTTCATAGAGGCAAGTAAACAAAGGAACATTTGTGGCAGAGAATGGGAGAAACAAGGGTACACACTATACAGGCATTGGACCAAAATAAAGTTAGGCTAAGGAAAAGAAGAACAATATGACTGCAGAAAAACATGCTGTGGGCAAAATAAATGTCCTTCATATATCTAAGAAACATTGTTCTGCTCTTTCCATCAGAGGCAAAAACAAAGTCGGAAGCTGTAAATTCAGCCACACTACACAAAATGTCAAGGGCTGCACAAACAAATTCTTAATTTTGCACATGCATACCCACTCAAGCTGAAGGCCTTGAAACTCTCATCCAAGTTCTTCATAGAGTGAAATATCAGTTTTATCCTTAATATAATTCAGTCCAGCACACCGGCAAAGAGGTCTCATAAAATAAAAATGTATATATATATAATATATATATATCTATATATATATATATATATATATATATATATATATATATATATATATATTATATATAAAAAAAAACACTTCATTTTGCTTTGCTCAAAAGTTATCGTCCATGATTATGAAGCAAAAAGCTACTTCCACTCAACAATATTTGCTGTGCAAACAACTGTTTATAGAAATATATTTGCAAGCATTTATGTCATAACTGGCCATAAACAAAAGATTCAAAGAAGTATAAAAAGCCAAAATGGAGAATATAACATATCACTCACCACTCTCGGTTTGGCCTTCAGAGGAACAGCGGAAAGTTCATCGCTGGACTTCCTCTCTAGTTTTGGCTCAGCAGTGGTGGTAGGAACGGAAGGTGTGGAAGTTGTGCCCTCCAGAATAACCCCAACAGCGGCTGGTGGGGTCTCCGCTGGGGACTCTGGAGACTTCAAGGCCAAGATGTATTGCTCAGTGACGTCCTCTAATGATGGAGTGCCCTCCCCCGGGACTGTTTTGCTGGATAGTGAAGACTCTGTGACATGGTTAGACCTCTTAGAGTCCTGGGAGATGTGGGCATGTGAAGGAATTATAGGCACAAGTGTGGCAGGTTCACTGGCATGACGCACATGTTTGGGTCTGACCTTTGAGGCTTGAAGCTGGGGGAGGATGGATGCAGAGGACTGCTCTTCACCTTGTTCATCTAAGTGATCCCCGTCATCACAAGACAACTGATGGGTAAAGCGGTTTGTCCGTTTCTTGGGGCTCCGGCGACTAGCTCGAGGAGACAAAACCTGAGCTAGCTTGGGGTCAAAAGGATATGAGGGCTCCCCTGGGGCTTTTGTTTCTCCATTATGACCAAGATTGGAGGGCAAAACGTGCTCAGACTGAGAACGAGACCTTCTGGTTGGACAATAAAGTTGTTGTTGTTCATTATTCAGTGCCCAAAGCTCATCTCTTTGCTCAGATAAGATGGGCTCACTGCTGGAAGGTGGTATGGATTGTTCTAATTCATTAATTGGCTCGCTGGGATGCTTTTGAAATTCTAGGACTGTATCCGTCAGTTCTCCACGTCTACTAGGGTCGCTAAAGCTCTTTTTCTTAACAGCCTTGCCATTAGCCTTCTCATCAATAAGATTGTCCATTGCGCCAGGTTCACGAACAATGCTCTGAATCACAGTACTGTAATCTCTCAGGCTGTCGCTGCACACTGAAAGGTCACTGGCGGCACTGCCTGTATATTCAGAAATGTCTGCTGCAGAAGACTCCACACCACCACCCACCTTGTTCAGAGAGAGTGAACCGAGCAGGTTGCTGTCCATGGAGAAGCTCTTTCCGCCATCCTCTGCAACTGAACGAAGTCTATGAGGTATAGGATCACTCAAAGAACGGTATGCAGACTCACCATTAGACTCTCCATTACTGCCATTGCTGGAATCTGAGCCGTTGTTTCCAGCTGAGGAGAATTTCCTTCGCCTGCGAATAGCACTAGGAGTAGACGGAGCCTCCAAGGCCCCCTGGTTTACATCTTTACTGCTGCTAATGTCTCCTCCTATGGCTACTCCCTCATTCTCTGTCTTAACAGATGGAACTTCCTCTGGTGTTGTATCAGGCAGCTGCTCTTCGTACGATCCTGACTGATTCCAAACATTGAGAGTCTGACCCAGCAAGTCTTTAACGCAGGATAGCCCCCCCCCATACGAGCCCACACTTGGCTCTGTGACAATTCCTTCATCTGTCAGGCTAGATTCATGACCAGAGAGTTCATCCAATGACTTATCACAGAACATGTTCTCCTCTGAATTTCCTTTCTGTAAACATTTTCCACTTTTTTTTCCATCAGCCTCCTCTTCCTTACACCCAGTAAAATCAGAGTGCTCAAGTCTCCTCACCTCCCTGCTTTGCCTTATCCTTTTTTCAGTGTCTATTTTAGAGTCACTGCTTTTTGTCTTGAAATGGTTTTCCTCATAATCATCATCATCACTTACTTTCACCCATCTGACAAAATGTCCTCTTATCACCTGTCTGGCTTCCTGCACATAGTGGTCTTGCAGAGGGGTAGGCATTGGCTCGTCGTAATTGTAGGTACTTCTGCAGTCATCGCTCTCCACCTCCCTGTCAGCAATCATCACCTGCTCGCCACTGCCTTCAGAGTCTAGCCGATGCTCGGAGGAACTCCTTAAACCTGGCCCGCTACCATAATATTGCTGCCCTACTGGCTTCTCTGAGTAAGAGAAAGACTTTGCCCTCCTCGTAGCAGTGAGATCCTTCAGGGAAGGACGTCCATGGTGCGGCCGACTTGTCCTGGAGCCCATTCTGTACACAGACGTGCCTTGATCAGAGTTTACATTGTCCTCATCATCTTGTCCCTTTTTCTTCATTCTTAACTCGGATAGATCGGTCTTAAGGTAGCTAAGAAGTGATAGTTTTTCTGAGGCAATGTCGGGGTTGGACATAGAGATCCTGTTCCTGTCTTTCTCATTATTTAAGGAGTGGCAGAATACCCTGTTTTCTGAACTACATGTTTTATATTCTGCTGGACCTAAGCTCGGCACAAGCTTAGGGTGAACTCGAACTGTTGCACGAGAAAAGTTATCTCCATGACCAAAACTAGGCGAGCGGTACATGGTGGCATTGCCATGGTATGTTTTACTCAAAAGTGATGAAGCCCTGCCAAAGCTGTGGATGTTGGCTGGCTGATCCTCTTTTAACATCTCTGTGCTAGAATACCTGCTACTACTTCTTGACCCCAATGGACTGGATGCAAATGAGGGTATGGTAACTTTTTGAAACCGCGACACCTGAGGAACAGGGCTAGTTCCGGACCCTTCAAAATTTTTATATAGGTGCCTAAAGTTGTCCTTAGTCACATGGGACCGTTGAGATGGGCTGTCTCGTGCCACTGGCAAGCCCGTATAACAACCCCGAGAACGGAAACCCTCAATCCTGCGGCCTACCGTCTGAGAATCACACGGCTCCATCATTAGAGGTTGGTTGTTGGTTTTATCTGTCTTTTGATTGTTTATGCTGCAATTGCTTTTCTTCTTTTTCCTTAGTGAGCGACGTCTTACGTCCCTGTTGTGGTGAGCTAGTGCTGCAGGGCTGTCCTCTTCACTGCCTGAAGACCTTCCTCTCAAATTAGCCCTGATGCCATGTTTGTTTTGGGAGAAGTTATCGCCTGTCCGTCCTCTCAACTTCTCATCCTCTTCTCCAGAGCTCAGTCTTCCCCCAGCGTTGGCTAGTTCCACGAAGGGCCCTGTCTGTGGTTGGGAGGAGTTATGCGAGGAATGCAAGCTATCCCGGTGGCTGCTCTGCCCTCCTGTCTCTCTGCTCCTGCAGCTTGGCAACAGTGAGACTTGGGGGGCAAAGCAGTCGTTCTACTGCGTGGTGGGGGAGCAGGAGGAGAATCACAATTCAAAAACTCACTTTTAGCACTTAAAGTATGAAAGTTAGGGATTGAATAGTCTGCATACAATGTACTGTTGTCATGATGAGAGCTGTTTGTATCTTTCCAGGCTCCTCTTGGCTGGTGGGGGAACTGTTTGTCACTTTTGTCTGGAGTTGAGATGCCCTCTTTAGCGTCGAAATGCTGGAGTTGTTGACAGGCAGATTTCAAGTCATCAGCATCTGAAGTTGACCGATGTTGCTTTCTGCGTCCATCCCCAAATAGTTCTCTAATCTTAGAAACGCTTGGCCAGTTTGCATCAATATGAATAGATGTCTCTCCATAGGAAGGGTGATAGCAGCGACGAGATTTGCATGTTGGGCTCCCTAAGTCAAAAACAATGTGTCTTTAACCCCTCACAGTGTGTGAATTCATTAAGCAGACACATCATTCATCCAAATCGACGACTTTCAAATGCAAAACTGCACAAGCAAAGCGTCATAACAGTGAACTTAATACAGTACACGAAGCTAACTTTACTTACAAGCCAAATTAGTAAATACTTTGAGCAGTTATAGAAAGTGTCTTTGTTTACGGCTGACGATTTGTTGGGTTGTCTAAATGGGGAACCAGTGATTTCGAAACAATGCATCTTACCTGTACTTGTACCACCCACAGTTTTCAGGAGCCTGTGTTTATCGCATCTGTCCGAATCCGACCCTGACACGGACTCTTGAGCCGAGCAATATCTGTTACTGTCCTTAAGTTTCTCCGTCGCAGACTCCCGAAAATCCTTGGATAAGAAGCCACTCTCATTCAAATTCGAATCCTCGACGTTTTTTTTAACGCTTCCAGTGTTTACAAAAGAGCTCTGTGTCCCGCCTGTGCTCAAACCGAACTTCTCAGAGAGCTGACGAACCGATGGAGATATTCCATGAGAGGCTTTCTTGAGGTCTGCGGTCGAGAGGCTGGCCGCTGAGATTTTGGAAACATTTCTGGATACAGTAACAGCGTGCGTCGCTTGTGATGGTTTGCGCGCGAATGGGCTCTACGGCGTCTGGGGGAAGGGCACCGCACCTATCCAAATCCTCTCCAAGTGATCTGCGCTTTGCGCTCCAGCTGTCCAACTTTTTTAAAGAGACGCTTCTATGAACAGGCGCTTTTCTCTGAGTCTCCCTTTCAGCCATTGCGATGCCTGTCCTCCCACTTGTCTTTCTTGCTATTCTCTCAGTTCATTGTTAAATAGTCCGCTCTTTCCTTCTCCTTCGTTTTCCGTGGTTGCCTTTAGCCCCCTGAAAACAACTTACAATGCCCCCAGGTTTTAACCCCACAGAAGTTGTTTGGCAGTGTTTTTCGAAGAGGAGGACAAAACAATTCAGGAACGACAGATGAGATTGTTTAAGAAAACAGAGTTATATCCCCGGAACTTTGGCGCGTGTTTGCTTCTCTTAGTGTCCATCAATGCATTAAGAAAGAGCTCAAAGTTTAAGCAGAAAACTCCCCAAGTGTTTCAGCCCAACACACACTAGAGCAACGTTTTGAATAATGTACATTTTCCAAAGTAAATCCCATTTCCTTGGTCGACTGTCTTTCTTCAGAAGCATCCTTTATTTCCAGCTTGAATAAGTGCGCTCAAGCTTATTTTGGCACAATTAAGGGTTTCCGTGACTTGTGGCTTTTTACATGTAGATAGTTGCTTGGATTGAGGGCGGGACTAAAACATGGGGTCGGGGTTTGAGAGAGAGACCCCTGGGGAAAACGAGGGGGGAATCCAGCTTTTCCTCTTTCTGATGTGAGAGAGCGGATAATGCTGACGATTAGGTGTCAGTTTGTAAATGCACATTGGGAAACTGTTGAACAAATGGTTATCTTAATTTTTCTTTGCGCTTTAGGGAGGCTCAGATAGATAAATCTAGTTATTGCCTCTTTAACCAAAAGCTCTGTTTGTCTGCACGGTCTCCATGCACTGGCTTTACAGTAAACACTTCTGCAGTCCTTTGTTTCGAAGGTTTCTTTTTTTCTTTTCTTCTTTTTTCGTCTATCTTTGCATTTTTAGGTTGCTGTCTCGAGTGCCACTCTAGTGGCCATATTCTTGTTTACGCAAATCTAAAAAGTTAACTGTACTCTGGTACATAATTTTCTTTCAGATTTCTTGTTGTGGTATTTTTATAATGCAATGGCATTTAGGCTAGTGCCCTTAGTGCATTTAAGCATCCAAATACTTTTTGGGTCCACTGTAGGTCTTTCTTAATCCTGATTGTTACCATAATATGAAAACCCTGCAGGAAATAAGTTTATTGCTTTGTCTTTACTGGACAAACAACAGATCAGGTAAAGAACACAGCGGACACATTCAATTATCCACATTTCATTACACATATAAAAAGGCAATACCCAAAAAACATTCACAAAGACCTCATTTAGGATATAGATTTGAATAGCTTTCATTTAATATGCTACTTAATTATACATCTCGAGACTGTAGATTTACACAAATTAAAAAAGAGTTTGATAAACAAACAGAAGCAAACATTCACTGACAAAATTAATCACAACTAGTAAAATTACAATAACTAGGTAGTCTTACTTGAAAAAAAGATATTTATGCACATACTACAATCCAGACACAGATGGAATGATTGTGCTAGTATATTGGATAACACTGATAGTTACAGTAACTTGTTTTCATCATTACATGGGCAAAGTTCACCATTTTGCTCAATAAGTTGAATGTCATATATTGTTTAAATGATGTTTAACCATTTCTGCTGAAGCAGGAAGCAAATAGTCAGTTAATGTAGAAAAATCACATCTGCCTTTAACAACAAAACTTGTTGGTAAAGTACGCCACTACTTGCCGTTAATAGATACTGACACAGAAATACTTGTTACTTCAAGACAGGTTGAAGTCGCTGCAATTTAACGTTATAAGTTAGCAGTTAACAGTGTACAGTATGTTTAAAATAGCACAGTACTACGACTATCTCTAGCATGTATACGGTATCCAGATTGTTTGTGTATGCAATACCTACATTTTCTACTACATTTGCCAAAATACATTGTACACCCAATCATTTTTTAATTAGTCACAAAACTGGATTTCAAAATGCAAAATAGCATTAAAAAATATATATTTTAAGGATAACTGAATTAATAAAAACAGGATGTAGTATACAGTATTTACAATGCAGTATGTGGCATGTTAGTATTTCACTCTGAACATAAAGTGCTCCATGTTCTTCTTCACCATTCAGATATAAGGCAAAATTCATTCATATTTAAATTCACAGACATAATACTGGCAAATTGACTAAAACACATCCCACACTTCCTCTTGCAATAATGCAAAAGAATTTGTTTAACCATTCTGTAAAGCCTTCCCAGCCATTTCTATTTGTAGTTTTTTGGTCATGTTGAAGCTTCAAATAACCCTACAGCTACGATTAAACTGCTTCATGAAAACACAATGACAGCACAGGCAGTACAAATATGCCTTTCTATGTGAGCTCTGGTTCTGGATCAATTATTGTACATGTGTTGTTGTTAACACTAGATCCTTATCTTGTAGGATATGATGTTACATCATAAGGATGTTGAGCTGCACAAAGTGTTGTTAAACCATCAAACATCTGATAATGACCTTCAGATAATGTGCAGCAGATGCAGTGTGTTGAACAGATGTTATTCTTCCACTCCAAATGCTTTCATTCATCTCCATCTCTCATCCATAATTCCACACTGTCTCAATAGACCGATTATCTTAAATTAATCACGCATATACAGTACTGGTTC
This sequence comes from Cyprinus carpio, assembly GCF_018340385.1. Taxonomy (NCBI): domain Eukaryota; kingdom Metazoa; phylum Chordata; class Actinopteri; order Cypriniformes; family Cyprinidae; genus Cyprinus; species Cyprinus carpio. Next base: position 27,791,063 of record NC_056589.1, read on the forward strand.
AAACATTTGTGGTTGCTAAGGTGTTTTTTAAAAAGAAGTCTCTTCTGCTCACCAAGGCTGCAATTTATTTGTTCAAATACAGCAAAAAAAACAGTATATTGTGAAAAATTATTACAATTTCAAATAACTGTTTTCTTTTTGAATATATTTTAAAATTATATTTATTCTTGTGATGCAAAGCCCTGAATTTTGAAACATTTCTCAAGAAAACATTTCTGATTATTATAAAATGTTGAACAGTTTGTTTCATATATTTTTTGGAAACTGATACTCTTTTTTCAGGATTCATTGATGAATCAAAAAGTTCAAAACAACAGCATGTATTTAAAAAATATATTTTTATAAAATTACAAATGTTTTTACGTCCCCTTTTGATTAATTTTAATGCATCCAGGCTAAACAAAATATTGATACTTTTACAAATATTTACACACCACCACGACTAAGCACACACACACACACACACACACACACACACACACCCACACACCACAACACACACACACACACCCACACCACACAACACACACACACACACACACACAACAAGATTTTACTGTTTTTGTATTTAATTAATAAGTAATTAAAAATAGCAAATGGCTGATTTCTTTTCTTTGTGTTTTTAAACAAATACTTTTTTTGTACATGCAAATCCAGTGCAAATTAATTATCAAAAGTTAACAATTTTTTTTCTTTTTTTTTTTTAACTCAAATTAAATTGAATTTAAATTAAGTGTTAAACTCAAAATCCACTTGGATCAAAAATCTGAAACTGGCAAGAATTCTTTGCTTTCACAGTTCTGTAATTCTTCTATCAAAATTTACATTCTATTTCCCTCATAAAGATCAGAGAGATCAGCTGATCTAGACACTCAGCCAACTAGTGCACTCATTCAGCTGCCATTCACAGGGTTAAACGCTCAGATACGAGACACACAGCTCTACTGTGGGCTGTTCTCTCAAAGCAAATGTAAATGTCCATAAGGTGATAGGTTTTAGTCAACAAAATTATTTTTTTCTAACACTGAATATCAATCAATAAAGAGTGTTACTTCCTTCAACCATTATTTACAACCTTCACAGTACAGGTACTTAACGCATTGGACGTTTTGTATTTAAATATTGACTTTTTTTATGGTTTCAACAACTGCACAGCCTACTAAGCTTATCTTAACGTAAGATACTGCAGGTTAACAGGGTAATTGTTTAACTAACAGATATCACAATTTTCCCCAGTTAACTAATAGTACATTAAGGCACTTACATTTTGTATTACATGTTACATTTAAATATGCATATGTGGCATTATCTAATTAAAAAATGCACTAAATTTTTCATACATTTCCAGAACAAATATCTTAACATTGTATAACGGTAAATTTCAAAATTCTTCTTTTCGTTTTGTTAACATGTTAGTGTTTCAAAGTTTTTGTTCAAAGTTTTTAGAGAGGGGATTTTGGATATTTCTTTTCATTCAATGTTATACGAACAAACCAGTTTTATTTTAGTATCACTATGGTATTATAATATCTATATAGTTTTTTATTAATTTGTATTTATTATTTAGTTGTTATTTTGGTACTTCAAGCTAAACTAAATGAAAATGATAAATGTTGCCTCCACAACTAGTTGACATAAAATATTTAGTAAATATTTCATTTCAGTTAGCATTAATTTTTTTTTTAGTAACGAATATGTTTATTCTTTTATGATTTCAGTTTTAGTTTAGTTAACTATAATAACCCTGGAACAAACCCTTTCTGTAAAAACAAAAGTTTGATGTACTGCTGAAGTTGAGATTTCTGGTTTAAAATCTATAGACACACAAATGGATAAAGTGTCAAAATAAACACTTAAAGGTGAAGTAAGTGATTTCTGATAAATGCTTTTGAAAGTGGATAGGACCAAGCACCAAAACACACTTGTAGCCAATCACCAGTAAGGGGCGTATCCACTGATGATGGGGGAGATGCCTGTGCTGCACAGCATGTTCATGAATTTGGGGGCGGAGCTATCAAGATACCAGGTGTGATCCTTTTGATTAGGGGTGTGTTTGTTTCAGTGATTTCAACTATCAGCAGCGTTTCTCAGAAATCTTTTTTTTTTCCCACTACACAACATAAAGGTAGGTAAAAAATTCACTAGGGTGGAACCCTTTCAAAAGGTACTAATTTGTAAACTTTAGCTTAAAAAAAACATAACATAACATAACATAACATAACAATGGTTATGACTGTAATGTCTTGCTTTAGCATAGAGAAACTTTCGACCAAAGCAGATGTGCTCCAGTCAGATTTTGTCAGACTTGTCTCTGAGCGAGGTGATCTTGAGCAGCAGACTCCTGGTGCTGCGTCTGTACTGCGGTTGGGTGAAGTAGAACAGAATGGGGTCCAGAACACTGTTCATGCTGGCGAAGGGTCTGGTGCATTTGTAGGCCACGGACAGCAGGTTCCTCAGTTCGCAGGGGGCCGTGGGAAAGGTCCTCACCAGCAGGTCGTTTTAGAGCGTCTTGGGTCACGTGGAAAGGGCAAAAAGCTGATGGCGAACACCAGCATTACAATGATGATCATCCTCACAGCTTTATTCTTCTTCTCTATAGCCGAGACTTCTCTGGCTTCGCAGACCTGCCAGGAAACCCATGCCAGTTTTGCAGTACAGCACCACAATCACTAGAAAGGGCACGATGAAGCCCAGACAGGTCAAAGTGATGCCGTATGGGAAGTATGCGGTTGAGCGCTCTGGAACACTGAGGTCGTAACACACCGTGCGGTTGCGCTGGATGCCGGTGGCGGCGAACTCGAACGTTGGAGCGCAGAGAATCACGACAGCCACCCAAACCCAGCGCAGACCAACCACGCCAGCCTGCGTCCACCTTGTCTGGCCCCCACACTGTCAGCGGATGGCAGATGCCCATGTAGCGCTGGAAGCTGATGCAGGTGAGGAAGAAGATGCTTCCATGCAGGTTGCTGTAGAACTGGAAGCGAACCAGGCGGCAGGTGAAGTCTCCGAACGGCCAGTAGTCTTTGCTGGCGTAGTTGTAAATGAGAAGTGGAAGGGAACAGACGTACAGGAAGTCAGCCACCGCTAGATTCAGCATGTAGATTTTGGTCCGTGTCAGAGTGCGTCGGGAGCCCCATATCCGCAGGATTATGATGGAAGTTGAGCGGCAGACCAAAAGATGAAGACCCAGGCTGTAAGACGGATGGGAGGAGGAAGCGCTTGAAGTCCTCCTTGTAGGGTGCAGGAAGGCAGATTGGAGGCGGAATGGTTAGAAGACGCCATCTTAACAGATATTGCTTCACATTTCCTGAAAAACAGAAATGGTTTTATGCATCAGTGTAGTCGTACATAAACAGATGCATAAATAAAGTTGTATTCTGATTATTATTTTACTTATTGTCATTATTAATGGTGCTTGTCCATGCGCCAGAGTTATTATAGTTAACTGAAAACATTAAAAAAAAAGTCACTGCTTGAAATAAAATAGATGTTAACTTGAATAAAAAAAGAACTTCATTTCATTTCTGTTTCTCAATTTCATTTACTTTAAAACGTGATATACTAAAATAAACTAAAACTGAAAAAAAAATAGATAAAAAAAATGAAAATAAAAAATTCAAAATATTATAAAAAAATGATATTAGCATCTAAGTTATACTAAAATAACACAGCCATGTGCAATAATGCTAGTGTTTTTTTTCTTTTTCTTTAAAGTTTTTAAGTGTTTTTGTTCATTTCCTACACACATTCTTCAAAAACACAAAAGCATTTAGTGCCATCTAGCATCTCAGTTAGCAGCTGCAGTGAATATGACCTCAAAACACATAATACATTTAGTAATATTCTCTTTTGATTTGTACATTGTAACTGACTAGTTTCTTTAAAAATACCATACAGGAAAAAATGCAGCAAATATTATTAATTTAACTCTGAATCCATATTTCATCTTCACATATTTATGTTTATTTGGCGAGTATGCATGACAAGCGAGATAATGTACAGTCAGCCAGTCATGATCACAAAATAACACTTAAACTCTACATTAACCCATATATTATATTAAAATTATTTTATATTATATTAAACAAATGGGTCTCTAAAACGTTGCAGATCTCGCATATTCAATCAGCATAGTGCATTGCAAACCACATTTTTTATACAGTCCAAATATAGCAAAGTATGCACCAAAATTAGAAGAGAAAATATAGTTCATTCAAAACCCAGTTAGAGTAAAAAACATTCAAATAACAGCAGGATTCATGCAGACAGTGAGCGAACTAACTGTGTTTACCAGACTCTCAGGAGCCACTGGGCAACTTCATTATACGCAGAGTAAAAAGCACTCACTTGCTATATTTGTACTCCATATGCTCTGGTGATGGGTAACACTGAATATTAAGACACAGGTCAGATGATTAATACATAAACTTGACTGGATTTACAGACAACATTTTCCCATGTGACTTGCCTAGTTTAATTTCACATGAAAATATTAGAATTATATTTATATTGGTGTCAAAATGAATTTTGAAAATTTAAGGCAGGGAAGCATTACTTGACCAGCAGTGGATTGTGTTTATTATTGTGTAAAGATACAAAGAACAAAAAGATGGGATGTGGAGGACAAATCACCTGCACTTGAGGTTATAATCTACTAATATGGCCTTAAAATGTACAATAAATCATACTTGGCGTAACTTATTTACAGAAATGGCTTAGATGAGTCATTATTTACACCTACTGACCAGATCAGCCACTAGTGGCAGCAAATGGAATTGCAACACTTCTATTATTCACAATCCTGATAGCATTTTTATTTCTGATAATCTTTTTTTTTCAGACAAAAACCTTTTTTTTACTTAAAAAATACTATACACTAAAATAAAGCCAAATGTAGCATTACTGAACCATTTATAAAGCAATTTCTTAGTCGCACTGTTATGCTAAAAGAGTTCACATTGAGATACATTAAAATTGCAAAAGATTTCATTGCACTTTTAATAGACAGTTAGAGACATATAGATCATGTGACAACACGCTTGCTTAAGACACAGGAAAAAGAAAGAGTGTGCACATTCCTCTTTTTCCTCTTTTACTCCTTTCAGTTCCCAATGAGTTAATTCATATTTAAATGAAGTGCCCCATTCTTACTATCAAAGGCAAAACTTTTTACAAGAATGGAGATAATTTCATTCATTCTCCTTTCATGTTTCTTTGCCTTTATGTTCAAATCCTAATTTTACTTATCTAAAAAAAGAGAAACTTGTTAATGTCTATATACAGTACATATATATAATAATAAGAGTACAATTACAATATAAATCTGAATCCTTGGTAGATCAATTCTATAGCTGTTCACACAGAGTGTGTCCTTATATGCATTATTTTTTAACTGTAGGTCTATGTACACATGCAAATCAAAAGCTTTTTTAAAAAAAAAGATTATTAAATAATGCTGCTGTGTGTATATTTTCAATATATGTTCTTTTTAATATAAGAGTATTTTTTGGTGTTGCTGTTACTGCAGGTGGTGATGTGATTAGTTCTGTGTTTATTGCATAATACCTTGTCTTTGTGAGCTTATCTACACTATGATTAGCGAAAGCTTCGCTGCAGTAAATAAACTAAAGTCTTTCCCTAAAGTTCCAGTCTTTAATCACACTGTCTGACGTCATTATCAAGAAGCGTTTTGCAATAACAGACACGAGACATTCCGTTTCACAAGAACAACTCTGTCTAAGCTTGTGTGTGTGTGTTTGTGTGTGTGCTCGCCTGCTCTTAGTAGATGCTGTTAATCCAGTGGTTTTTGCATTAGTCTGTCTGCAGACACACTGTTGCTGAAGTGCCTGATTCCTTATCATTAGTCCAGCCCAGCCCAGCTCATCAGCTCTCCATCATTTATCTCAGAGACAGCTGCAGTGAAAGCAAAAGGCTGGATTTGTCTAGACAGGTTCAGGAACACACATCTGATCGGCCTCAAGTAGGACTGAGTTCTGAAAATGAGGAAATGTTGGTTTGGTTTTCTGACATGTTTCTGTTAAATGTATATGTTTTCATATATATATTAGTTTTATATTATTTATATTTATATGATAATATTTCATATTATTATTTCTAATATTTGTATTATATATTAATATAATTTATATTTTTATTATAGAATATTATAATTGTTATATATCTGATGATTAATTATATTTTATGGATATTTTATATTTATTTCTCTGATTATTTTTCCAAGTGTTGACAGAGTGTTGCTTCCAGAGTGTTCTACAGTAGGTTGTTGCTAGGGTGTGGCTATGCTGTTGAAGTTGTTGCCCATAGTGTGGATATTGCCATTTTCTAGAGTGGTGTAGGTGGTTGCCAGGGTGCTTGCTATGCAGTTGTGGTTGTTATGGTGTTACTATGGCATTGTGGGTGTTGCCAGAGTGTTGCTATGCAGTTTCTAGAGTGGTGTGAGTGGTTGCCAGGGCATTGGTTACTAGATGTGGTTACTATGTGGTTACCAGAGTGTCGTAGGCATTGTCAGTGGCTATGCAATTGCTATGGTGTTTTCTGTGGTTGCTAGGATGCTGGGATGCAGTTGCTAGGTAGTTGCTTAGTCTAACACCTAGCCTGTATAATTTTGTTGTCAAACAAGCAACATTTGTAGATTTAATAATTGTAAATTTGCACAAATCTCTAACCCAAAATAACAGGGATGGTTGCATTTTCATTAGAAACCAGTAAGTCAAAATTAAAAGTCTATATAAATGGAAAAGTGTCATTCTTCTACGCTGTCCCAGCCAGGGTTATTAGAGTTCTTGCCTGAAGTCATAGTCAAGGTCAAAAATAGACAGTACGTCCAAGAACGGAGCTGGAGTTATAATTTATATTATATTTTTATTTATATTATTTATAATATAATATTTTATATTATATTATATGTAAAATATTTGTATTATATGTTTTAGATAATTTATATTATAGATTTTTTTTTTTATTATATCTTGATTAATTAAATTTGATGGAATGTATCTCTTCATTTATTATTCCAAGGACAATCCGACCTCTCCAACCCAAAATAACAGTGATGGTTGCATTTTCATTAGATACTGGTAAGTCAAAAAGTAAAAGTCTATATAAATGTTGTCTGGAAAAGCATTATTCTTCTACTCTGTCCCAGGGTTATTTAAGTTCTTGCATGAAATCATGGTCGCGGTCAAAAATAGACAGTAAGTCCAAGAACGCAGCTGTAGTTTGTCATATTTATGGTAGAATGTGAACTGCATCTTAACATCATTAATGTAACTATGTTGAGTGAGACGGCGGAGCTTCATGGAGTGATGGTTATGGCTGTTGATTTAAGCAAACAGAGATATCTGACAGCTGTCTGGTGGCCAGAAGAACATTCAAGAGACCCCAATCAGGACTTGTTTGAGTTGAGTGTTGTACATGGAGGTTAGTTTTTGTGTGACGACATATATTTTTTGTGCCACTTAAGCAAATATCTGCAAGGGTGGAGACAGAAGATTTGAGAGAGCAGCAACTTGAAACTGCAAGAGTCCTAATTTAGCAGTTCTTCCACATGACAAGCTCTTACGCAAATTTAAGACAGATTTCTGAGTGACAGAATTAAAGAAACAGATCGTTATGGGTTCATGTTCACGGCATTTGCCCTTTTCCAAAAACCATCTTCCACACCTTTTTCTGGGACATTTGCCACAAGGCATTCTTTACATGCCAAGCAAACAAAACACTGTCAGGTCATGAATTTGACGCGATCGTTTTAATCAATTTTGAATGCTTACATTGTGATAACACCTATGACAAAGCGACTGAATCCTGGTTAAACAACAATTATATAGTGTCAGTTTCTGGGCATGAAACTGGAAGCAGATACTGGTAAGAGCGTCATTCACCTTGCAAGCATTCGTCATAGTAGTCAGGTGCAAAAATAGCACACTAGAGCATGGGTTTGCTACCAAGCAACATCAAGTTGTGACATTTCTCTACAGCACAATTACACATATGTGACCCTGGACCACAAAACCAGTCATAAGTCGCTGGGGTATATTTGTAGCAATAGCCAAAAATACATTGTATGGGTCAAAATTACTGATTTTTCCTTCATGCCAAAAATCATTAGGATATTAAGTAAAGATCATGTTTCATTAAGATATTTTGTAAATTTCCCACTGTAAATATATTAAAATCTAATTTTTGATAAGTAATATGCATTGCTAAGAACTTAATCTGGACAACTTTAAAGGTGATATTCTCAATATTTAGATTTTTTTTTTTGCACCCTCAGATTCCATATTTTCAAATAGTTGTATCTCGACCAAATATCGTCCTATCCTAACAAACCATACATCAGTGGAAAGCTTGTTTATTCAGCTTTCATGTGATGTATAAATCTCAATTTAGGAAAATTGACCCTTATGACTGGTTTTGTGGTCCATGGTCACATATTACAACAAAGCAACTTTGCAATTTTGGCAAGGAAAGGCATGTTTCTGGGTGGGATATTGCTCCCTTTTATCTTTTCCTAGCGTTTGGCTTGTGTTTTCTCTCTGTTGAGGGCTCAAACCGCCCCTTGGCGCCACTGGGTGTCATCGTGATGTATTTAAGGTCAAAAAATAAAAAAGGAGGCTATTGTAAGTTCTGGCCTGAATTAAGAAGCTCTTAGAATGTTTTCATCTCTACACACATTTCTTTCCACACCTGGATGTTATTTCCCCTAATGAGATGTCTGTGTCTGTACATGTGCATGTGCATAAAAGAAACACAGAGCACAAAAGCCATTCACTAGAGCATTATTAACATACTGGAATCTGCACTGCTAACAATGACATACAGTGGAATCCTGCACTTCTGTGGAATCACACTTCCACAGAGCTGTTTCTACAGATGTTAATATCAATCAGGACAGAATGATGCTTTTCAGACACAGAGGTGATTTACAACAAGGTACAACTGAAAAAAAAAATTATTGAATGTGACGGATGGTATATCAGTCAATAAATCAATTATTTACTAAATCAATAAATAAATTATTAAATGATTTCACAGCAAATAGTTAAATTGTAAACATAAAAGGTTTTGTCTTGTCTTATGAAATCCATATATATATATATATATATATATATATATATATATATATATAGTCGTTTTTAATTTTAACATCAAAATCTGAATTATTAATATAAAATCCGAAAAGGCGTGTTAGTCATTATAATTTGTAATGGGTTATTGCAATGATTTGTTATTGTAATTAAAATCAGTTAATTTAATGTTTCACTGTTATATATTTATTTGTAGCAATAGAGCAGTTTTGTATCATTAATTTTGAAACACCAGGACAAGAAACAGAACATAACACACACACATCTATAAGAACAAAACCTCAACCTGGATTAGGAATTAGTATTATTCATTAGTATTTACATGCATAAGTAGCTAAACATCACCACGCGTGCCCATAATAAACAACTGATGCAAATAATCAAACGCTCATTTCATGCCATATCGTAAACAAAGTGTAATTGCTTTAAGAGCTTCCTAAAGGTACCTTTGCATCCACTCTTTCGTTATTTCCCCAGTTGAAATCCGGTCAACAAATCTGTCTGCGAAGTAAAAGTGAATCTCCTCAGAGAGGCAAAGAAAAGAGAAGTAGCGAATTACTCTGCACCGCACTCTTCTTCTTTCGGCACTTGCGCGTCATCGACACCCTATTTACACTAACCCGCCCCCGTCTCATTAATATTAATCACGGGACGTTACATGAAGTCTGATTGGCTGAAAGACTTTGATAAGCGCTACAAATTCTTATTCTTATTTTATGTGTAGATTTCTGTAGATAAATGTATTCATACTATATATAGTCTACAGCACATTAAGGCACATTATGTAGCTATTTAGTATATCATAGAAAGTTCGTGGACAACATATTGAGAAACGTCATGAGACCTGTATTGTCTAAAACAAATTTCCCGTAAAGGGATAAATAAAGTAAAGTGAAAGATAATAGTTCAAATTGCCCCCGAGTTAAAACGGCTCCAACACACCGTGTTTCAATGAAGTGAGCATTTTCTACCATCAACAAACGACTGTCAATCAACAGAGTTTTCTTTTGTACAAGACTTTGGCCTGCAGGCAGTTGGCTGCTGTTTACACCGAGAAAGGTTTCACCAAATTTTCCCAGCTGTTCTGCAGCTGACTAATTTTAAATGGCTTTACAGGTACAAACTGATTTTATGTGATCCATGCAAACCGCTCATGTTTTTGTTCATCTGTAATGGTGAAGAACAAGTAAAAGCAGGAATGAGAAAACCTGGGTGAAATCTAACACTCAGAATACTCAGAGATGTCCCTAAACCAACACTAAAATTGAGCAATTACATTAAGTTGTAGGATAAATAGTCAACCTTGATAGTCACATGATTTCTGAATCAAAACAAACTGGTCATTTCTAAGAAAGACCGAAAAACATTCTAGTGTTTATGAAATGTTTCCCTATCATTTCCAGTGAACTGGAGCACATACAGTATTCAACAGATGCTGGGTCACAGTGTCAATTTTATTTAGGCTTATGGGTCCAGTAATGTTCAGTTTAACAGGAAGAGGTTTTGAATACGTGCAGATTCAAGTGAATCAGTTCAACAAAACACAATAAACACATTTTTACAATTTTTTTTTTAAAATTTAAATCGTCTTTAAGAAAGTAAACTTCACAGTAAAGTTGCTGGTAACAAAACCAAACCTCAGTGATAAAAAATGTTGTGCTTATATTTATTTCTTTTAGCAACAGACATGAAATATGATTTATTCCAAATAACATATCATAAATTTGTAAACAAGCTGAGAGAGAAAAACATCCTTGTGTCAGCATGAGGGTCTTCTGTGATTGGCTTTGATTCAGGTTGCAGACCTGAGATATGCATCTGACATGCAGGATTCTGAAATATAATAGCTGGTGTGTAGTACACTTACCTGCCTACGTTACACTCTTAAAAGTTTCAGTAGGGTGTTTTCACAGTGAAGTCATAGAAGAACCATTTTTGGTTCCCCAAAGAACTTTTCAGTGGACAGCTCTGAAGAACAATTTTGTAGCACATTAGCTCAAAAGGGAAAAGTATATAAATAATTACAATGAATTATAATTAATTACAATTATTCACCTCAGCTGCCAGTAGTAACTAGAATTAATATTACAATCAACTAATCTGTTCGTCCAGCGAACATTCAGTATAATTTCATATCAACTCTAAGAAAGGATATTTTTGTGGCCACAGATAATAACTTTCTTACAGTAACGCATTAGATCGCATCGTAAAAGTGACACTATATACAAGCGATGACAGAGCCAGAAACCCATGTAATTTGTGCACAAGAGTTTTATTAACTAAACACAAACACATAACTAATATAGGCAAGCAAACACCCACTCATTCATGGGGAGGTTGGAAGTGGATGACTGAAACTATTAGAGAAACCAGAGAATGCAGTTATGGAAAATGAGTCAGTTAACCACCTGAGGGAAACTATCAGCGCCATTTTATAACCGGGTCAACAGCTTATCCTAAACCTCTGTTTCCTTTAGTTACATGTACGATACTTGCATTGCCTTGGCCTTGAATGAGCATCCGGATGCAGTCTCGGATGAAAGTCTTGATGGTTTGGAGGTTCGGTGGTGTAGGAGTTGCGATCACGTTCTTCTGGGTTTAAAGAGTGATGAACTCCAAAAATATGTTTTTTTCCGACTCTGTGGTGGTTGGGAGAGTTTTCTCCAAGATGGAAGGTGAAGAAGAGCTAAGAGAGACATCAGCTGAGATCCAAGGATCGTTGGTGAATGTGAAGACAAGGCCGAAGCCTGGCGCAGAAGAGTTCTAGCTCACATCCTCATCTTCTCAGAATCTAACAGAACCACTGACTGAAAATGGGTCACTGATTTGAAGGCTTTCTCTTCTATCAAGGTCACACCTCTGGGGGATCAAAGAGCCAATGATGTCTTGAACTTTTGGAGGGAAAGTTTACGACTCTTTTTCTCTAGCATGGTGTTTTGCATATGAAACTCGATTGGGTGTTCAAGAGAAGAATCTTCAAGATTCTTATAATACTAATTGTTGCATCAATATATAATATAAACTCTCATTTAGATCATGAAAATATGAACTCATAGATACCAACAGTGATGGGGAAAGTTACTTTTAAAAGTAATGCATTACAATATTGCTTTACTTCCTATAGAAGTAACTAATTACATTACTTAGTTACTTTTTATGGAAAGTAATGCGTTCCGTTACTTTTGCGTTACTTTTTAAATATGAGCAGGGCTTGATTGTTTAAGAAGTTCCATTTATAGCAAATGTAAAAGCCAAAAAGTGTAATGAATAAACCTCAGGCTGGAGGAAAAGTAAATTCATGTTTGTACAGTAGAACACAGGAGAAGAAGGTTCAACACTCTTCAACAATAAAAAAAAACAAACAAAAACAATGAAGCAAAATTGTTAGTTTATCCAAAGTCATTTTTGCTTATTAGTATGATTGAACTGGATCATCAAAGGTCAGCAGCAAAGACATTAGTTAATAAAATGGGATTAGATACATGTGTGTTATTTAACATATTTAATTATTGCAGGTTTGCGTCATATTCTGAGTTTAAGTTTTAAATCATTTGGATGAATACTAAATGTTTTTTTTTTTTTTTTTTTTGTGAGAGGGATGAATAAATGCACATTCACATTTAGTCTAGAACTACATCATGTTTGATTGATTTTGATTGATTGATGATTTCTCCCAAAATGGGGACAGGAGACTTGTCAGTCAAATGGGAAAACAAAGTAACTGGTATTTTTTTTTTTTTGAAAAGTAACTCAGATATTTTCTTGTAAATTAAAAAGTAATGCGTTACTTTACTAGTTACTTGAAAAAAGTAATCTGATTACGTAACTCACGTTACTTGTAATGCGTCACCCCCAACACTGGATACCAAACATGGTACAGGTGAGGTTATATTAACTAGTGATCTATAAGCATGCACAGTACACAAAACCATATACAAGGAGGTAGTAATCATACACTATGACCTGGGGATATGCATCATAGAAAAATTTGTCTATGAATTAATGTAAGAAGTCATTTCATATAGCAGTGTGTGTTTGTTTGGGAGAATTAAGTAGGAGGGAAGATTCTCTCTACATTCTTTTAGGTGGTAAAGTTTATCTGATCTTGGCTCAGGTGTCCTGGTTGCCATGGTAACCAGGGGCCTGGACATCATTCACAGACATATAGGCACCGAGACTGTTGTGTGAGGGGGTTTGTGAAAGATTGTTAATCTAATAAATAATTGATTTTTTAAATCTAATGAACAATTGTGTGTCTGATTGGTCCAAATGCTACAATTTAATAATCTAAAGAACCATTTTCGGATACACGCTCTAAATATTTGTTCTTTATTGACATTAAGGTTCCATGAAAAACATTTAAAATCAACGGGATCCATTCCACAATTAGCAACCTACATTTTACATCGAGTTAAAGACATGCCCATAATTATTGGTGATTACACCATTATCTCCTTTATTTTGTATAGGTGAATCCAAATCTGGGCTCATTTTAATTTCTTTTCTTTTCCTTGTTTGACCACGTTTGTCACAGTAGTGAGTAAGGAAAACAAATGAATGGGTAATGGATTGAAAAACGCATCACATCGCCCACGTAGAACTTGTATGAACATGTGCATTTATGGCTAATGTTCCAGTCATGTTGAGTGGGATGCAGAAGTTCAGGTTCTTCAAGACATCAGACTTGATTATGCGCCTGTTAAGATCTACCAGACATTTTCATAGAAGCAAGGCTTGATTATGGACCCTGAGGCTCCTGAACTGCCTCTGAAACCTCAGTCTGTGTGGTCTGAGACCTCCAAAGGAAGCATAAACATGAAAATTGTTGAAACCGTCTCTATCTGATCTCCGGTGTCGGGACTGACTTGTTGATCCCCGGCTGACGACAGAGACCCCAGCAGAATGCTTGTATGATTCTGCACACATGTACTAATGCTAATTAATTAGGTAAATTGGATTGTGGAGAGCATGCAGCTGGGATGACTGGGGCGATTAGGGCAGGAAATGGACACATGCAACACAAATGACCATTACATCCTTTATAAATTTACCCAGAAATGACCTCTAAAAGTGTTTTTTGGGACAGATTCAATAGCCTACTAAAACTTCACTGGAAAACAACTACCAGGGAAAATAAACAGAGTATTCATGAGAGGGCAATTATAATGTGCTATATTTGTTTCAACACAAGTAATATTGATGATTTAATATTCTTAATAAAAATATTATTCAATAAAAATAGTATACATGATAATTTTTTTTTTTTTAGATAATTCCCTTATGCTATCTAAAATTCTCCTGCATTTAAATTTAAACTTCCATATCTTTTCCTTTCGAAACTGCTGGTTAAAAGTTAATAAGAATGACAGATGTCAACCCAGTCACTGGCAAATACTAAACAAATACTAAACACTCTATTTCTTAGTAGCTGTGAAGTCGACCAACTGTGACACTATAGTTACAAATTTTTTTTTTTTTTTTTTTAAATGCACTGAAGCATTAACTTGGTTTGCAGACAGATCTTGACATATCAGCTCTTTATTATAAAATAGATAACAATGTTGCTTTTAACATACAATATTCCTGACAGTTAAGAATTATGACTGAATAAAGATTTAAAAAAAAAAAAACATTAAGCACAAAGAAAGCAATATTATTAATTTGAGGTTTAATCTTATTTGAGATACAATGGGAAACCATTTCCCCAAACTTACTATCAATCTGAAAGTTCGTATTAAATTCTGTATTATGATCCTGTCTTTCTCAATGTGAATAAGTAATGGCACTATTACTTTTAAGCATGCGTAAATGTTTCTTAAAAGGTTGCAGGTATATTTGTAGTAGTCTGTGAAATATGAACTGCAGATGTTACATCTGCTCCTGGTCTCTGCTGCCACTGAAGATCTTTGGGAATGTAGGAGACATGATTCTACTCGTGCTGGAACGAGTATATCCACTGTTTCCAAATGCAGAAGAAAAATGACCTGCTGACACTTGAACAGCTTGAAGAGATTTATTCACATTTCAGGGTTTGTTGCAAAATTTGTTAAAACAATGACTGGTGTCTGAGTAAAGTAAAGCAAAATGATTAAATATTTAAGAATTATTCAAGTTATTTTTGTTGGCAGCAGCTCTTTAGCTGTTTTGACTAATGGCTCCATCCAAATCATTTTACAAGTCATTCAAAACTGGTTTGCTGGTCTAAGCTGCTTGAAAACAGTTGTGTACTTTTTTTTTTCATCCAGTATTCTTTGTTGAACAGAAAATTGTGATATGCTACTAAGAACCGCATTTATCTGAAATAGAAAGCTTTTGTAACATTATATGCTACTGTTCAAAAGTTTGGGGTCAGTAAGATTTTTTCAATTTAAAGAAATTAATACTTTAAGGATGCATGCATAAAATTGATCTAAAGTGATAGTACTTTATAATGTTACAAAAGATTTCTATTTCAGCCAAATGATTTTACACACGTGTATGTAATATATATGTTGGATATTGGGACAGTTTGGGGAAGTTTTTGCCATTAAGATGACTGGGAAATATGTCTCAATGAACCTGATTTCACCATATCTACATTATTAATGCAACTGAAAATAAAAAATAACAATAGCAAATATAATATTTAAGCATATAATAATAATAATAATAATAATAATAATAATAATAACTCAGGCATCCATCATCAGTATTATACATTTGAATGTGTGCTAGGGGAAGAAAAAAAAACAATTGTTTTTTTGGAAAGATTTTAATAGTTATTGAATGTTCTACATCTTACAGTAAATATTATACAATTACAAACTTGGCTTAATTATATCACAGAGATCACTAACTGATCTTCAAAAACAAAACAAAACAATAAAAAACCCAAAATAATAAAAACAGTTTTACACTTCATTTCACAAGCCTGATGTGGGTCTCCTTGCTCAACTGGGTTGAATGGCACGGTCTGGACCGCACTGGAGTAAACGCGCTCGGACCTGCCACAGCCTTGCAGGAATGAGATCTTGATGCTGCCAGAACCACGCAGTAGTGCGTAATACATACTATGGGGCAAGGGCTCTTTAACACTCACTGAAGGGAGATAAATTCTGGAAGACTTTCCCCTTTTTGATTTACATTTAGAATGTAAACAATGAAGTCTTATTCTCCACACGGGTCAAACACAAATAGCTGTTTTCCTAAACATTAGCGTGAAATAGCAACCTCTCGTTTGTTTGTGTTTAAGCCAACGGTACATAGCACAGGTTTTCAGCAAGAGCGTGAAACCAGTGCCACAATTACTTAAGAAATACCTTAACATACTGGTGAGGTGACACTGACTTCACTAGAGCTAATAACCCGTTGCATGCATCACGGGCGCTAGTAAACAATCCTTTGATCGATGCCCTGAAACCAAAGAACAGAACAGTGCATGGGTTTGCAATATCAACATCAAAACGATCCAAACAGAAAAAAAAAAAAAAAAAAAAAAAAACAACAGGAAACCGAAGCGTCTTCCACATCACAACCGAGCCAAAAACCACCCCCCAGAAAAGACCACCTGATTTCACACAGAAAACGGATCAATTTATTTTAGAATGGGAGAAATACAGCAAAAACCCTCACTGGAATAATTTGTGGTGAGCGATTCTTGATATTGGAAAAATACAACTGTTCAGGATTAAAGGAATAATTCATCCAAAAATGAAAGTGCAGTTATCATTTTGACTTCTTTTCTTCCTTCAGTGGAACATAAAACCAGATGTTTTTGCACAGCATTTCATTTTTGGATGATCTGTCCCTTTAAATTCATGAAGACCCTGCATTAAAACGTTGTACATCATCTTCGCTCCTATCTAATTTTCACAAAAAGCTGAGTAAAAGTTTGCCACTATTTGAATCGCAGCTTCAGATCGCTGAACTCGGTCCTCCTTGTCATTAGGACTAAAAGTAGAAGAGAAAGACAGATTGGGGAGATGCATGTAGAGGAAGAGGAAACCCTTTGAAGACTTGTGCTCTGAAATGCCTCGACCACATGGACTGTATCACTCCACCCCAGATCAACTATAAAGATCTCCTATTTAAGAAAAATGAACATCAATCATTAATTAAAACTTTAAATAACACTTACGTAAAAAGCGCCTAAATTACATGTCAGAGTGGATGGTAACGTCCTCTTTTTGGATTTAAAACCCTTTATTCATTTTGCAGTGTAAAAGGTCACTCTAGTCCTAGAGTTTAGAGGTCTGACGGCGGTCTGCTTGCGTTTCAGATGAGTTTCATATGTCGACTACAGTGATTAATTGCATCAATCAAGCCTTGTGATGCAAACTTATGCAAAGACACAGAAAATATAGTTCACTGCTTGATATAATACTGTATAAGACCAGAAAAGGAAAGAGTAGGGCAGGAAAATGACATCATATGTCATCAAAACAGAGACAGAGTATGTGAACATGCTGTGAATTATGCAATTTCATCCAATAATTAACCAACGAGCCGGTTTGACTCAATTACATTACTTATTGATGACATCACATGAAAAAAATTCAACTGTTACACAAATATTACATACACTAAAGGTCTTTTGACTCGCTTTACTTGCTTTTGCCAAACAAATGTGCTCTTACTAAAGGAAAATGATTATACTGCAGTGAAGTAAAAAAAAATTATATATTTTGCATAAAGAAAATGAAGCCTATTTGAGATTTCTTAATTCTTATAAATTTTTTTCTATTATTATTTTCATGACAATTTCCTTTTGAAATTTAGATATATTATGCACGCATCATGGTGATATTTGTTGACTGCCTTTGTTGAAGTAAAAGAAAAATAATTACAATATTTTAGAAATTCAAAGAATCACCACCACTATTTAGAATAGTACAAATCATAAACAATAAAAATAATAATAAAAAAAAACTACAGGATGTATTACATTAATAACAATATGTAGCTTAATCTGAAAATAAAGGAATAAAGCAAAAAAAAGGCTTCACTTAATTTAGGCAATTATGTATGTATATATATATATATATATATATATATATATATATATATATATATATATATTCCCCATGAGATTCAGTCACTCTGCGCCCTCACTCTCTCCCTTTACTTTAACGAAAAATACCAAAAGGTATGTGCTGTAATGTTAATGTTTTATTAAAAGCAATCCATAAGCTGCTATTCAACATGATGCAACCATGCTTTGCAAGGGCATAGTTTCCATCTGATTACACTATACTGCATTCACCCGCATGACACATGCATTACTAGACGCTATGACTTTCACATAAGATCAGACAATCGCTTCTTCCCACTTTTGAGTGTACTATATATCGAAATAGTGGTTGCTTAGCCAACAAAACAACAAAAAGAGTGATATTGTTCTGTACTGACAATAATATTACTTCCAGAGACATTACCAAGACTAATGGTTTGCAGAGTAAATGCTTGATTTTCTTAATTACATCATTAAATATGAGAGTGTACCGTATAATTGGTTATTAAGTTATGTCTATTTGTCAATGTGCAATGCTTCAGTATGATAACATTTCATAGAATACTTGATATGTCACTTCTGAGTACACTATTCATGGATACAGGCGAGGCCTCGGGAAATCAAAATTCTCTCTTTATCTCTCTCTAAAAATGCTGTAAATTACAATTAAAAGCCATTCAAGCAGGCCGTTCGTATTATTGCATTGAACAACTCCGTTTCTACGCCTAAAATCTGTGCAACTACAGGCCTAAAGGCCCAAGGATTCACAGAGGACCAGGGGTTAGACCCACTCTCGAGCCGGAGCTGATTGGAAATGAATGCCGGAACGACGTCCCTCCCTTGTTTCAATCTTTTTTTTTTTGCTTTTAGTGCTACCATAAAGTCCCTTTGAATCGGATCCAATCCTAATCATTCCGTCAGAGTAGCGTCCGTCATGTCTGGCCTCAAAGTTGGCACACGTTTCGATCGGGTTCGATATCAGCGGGATCGACATCGCACCCAGAGGCTCCAGCTAAGTGCCACTGATAGATTTTTTTCCTCAATATTCACTGTGAGCGCATGCGCGCACACTTATATAAATCAAATATACACGTTATAGTTTGGAAGCTTACGCTATCCTGACACATAAGCTAATAAAGTAACCAGCTCACTCAAAAGTTCTCTATTTAGTGAATAACTAAGCTTACTGTATGTACTCGATATCCTAATGAAGGTTAAACCACGTTTGCACTGCCCTACTAATGATATATTCCTTACAAATCTACATGAACAGCTACAAGCTGGAAGACACCCTTGTTATCGATGACAGAACGAAATGAGGGAGAATTGAGTTTAAAATGAAAGTAAATGATTCCCAAGCGCTTCGGGAAGGCTGAAATGAAACTCCGCTGTAAATAAATAAAACGAAATAAAAAAGGAACACTGTGCAGATATCTAAAGGTTATAAAATTTGGCAGCGTAAGTGGATGATTATGATCCGAGTGGTGCTGATATTGCGTCGGTACATTCCTACACACACATCAGCGTTTATACTGAACACAAAGACAGATCGTGATTGGTCGAAATCATTCTGGAGTTCTTATAGAAGTAACTATGGAACAATGAAGAAATTAAAATAACCTAATGCAAGAACATCATCCCAAAAAAATGAGAATAAAAAAAAATAAAAAAAATAAAAATTAAATAAAAAGATAAAAAAGCAGCTTTTACAAAAACACGTAAGAATGCATAAAGTGACCCTTGCACTTTTTTTTCTCTTTTGTTCTTGCAAACAGACGTGGCGCCTCACTGTTGAGCACAGAGCGCCGATGTAAGACTTGAGTAGTTGCATACAATGTTTGACTCCAGATCTGTGAGTGAGAGAGAGAGAGAGAGAGAGAGAGAGAGAGAGAGAGAGAGAGAGAGGAAAACGAGAAGTCGGCGATTGCTCTGCACTGGGTGGGTGGAGCAAAGATGAATGAGTCATGTGGGCGGGGTCTCACATGATTGGCAGGTGAGCTCTACCAGTGAGGTGGCACGTAGCTGTACCCAGGTGTTCCTTGGGGTCGGTATGTTGGCACGGTGACGGGGTGTGCTCCAATCTGAGTGTGCTGAGGGGTGGTCAGCAGTGTTCCTTTTGGGAGAGATTGAAAAGTAATTTTTTAAATCAAAATGATTTAATTACACTATTACACAAAACACATTAAGTCCTGGAACCAATAAGAACAATAGTGTGCTGCCTTGCTGCTGCTGAGTCTATAGATCCCAGTCGATGTCATTTTAAATAAATCTAATAAATAAATGTAAAAAAGTATTTTATTAATATATTTTATTAATTTTTTTTAAATAACTTTTCTAAATTATAAATGTTTTATTTTTAATAAAATATTAATTTAATTAAAAATGAAACTTCAAATTTTTTAATATATAATTAAAATGCCATTTCTATAATTTCTAATAAAATTTTCAAGGATTTCTTTTATTTTAAATATGTATTTATATTTAACCAAAAAAATACACACACACACACACACACACACACACACACACACACACACACACACACACACACACACACACACACACACACACAAAAAAAAGTATATATAGTGTTTTATTCTAATTTATCACTTGTAATAAATCTAATTAATAAATTAAAAACATTTATTATATAAATGTTGCATTAATTTAATATATTTTTCATTATAAAATTCCCCCCAAAATTTAGAAATATATAATAAAAAATATATATTTAAACATAGACATATATTTATGTTTAATAAAAAATACACCTTAATGCTGAACTAAAACAAAAAGTTTTAAAAGCGATATTGCAGTAGTTGAAACTAGCATTGAAATAAATCTAGTTAATAAACTAAAAATTTATTAAAAACATTGATTATATAAATTGTAAAACGTAATATATTTTTATAATAAAAACTTATTTTTATTTTAAAACATCTATATACCTAATATACCCATTGATGAAGTAGGAAAGTAGTAGCTGTATTTTTAATACACATTCAAGTACATATTAATTTAAATTAAATTTATGCATTTAGCAGACGCTTTTATCCAAAGTGACTTACAGTGTATTCAGGCTATCAATTTTTACCTATCATGTGTTCCCGGGGAATCGAACCCCCAACCTTGCACTTGTTAACGCAATGCTCTACCACTTGAGCTACAGAAGCACAGCCTCTATCCCCCTCCACAAATGATAATTAAAAATTTTTAAATATAATTTCTTAGCTTCAATAATATGAAATTTTTTTGAGTATCTCACCAGCAGACATGGCCATCGTTGTCCCGGCCACCATGCCCATGGCCATACCGTTGGAGCGGGGTGCGGGTACAGGAGCGGGGTAGATGGCGGAGGGGATGCTGTTGGGCTGGACCACGGTGGTGTGGTGGATGACATGAGGCTGGGCGGCGTACACTGGCTGTGTGTAATAAGCACCCTGAGAACAAGATCAACTCAAATTACAAAAGACCGGTGACGGGAGCTGAAAGGCTGTACGGTCAAATCCTGTAAGGGATGATTCACTGTATTGTGATGGTGGGTGTTATGGGAACAAATCCCAATAGTCCTGGATATGAGGCAAATAAAGGGTCAAGTCAAGTTGGATTTCTCTCTTTGTCAAAACATAACAAAGCATTTTGCTAATCATGGATTGTGGTGTAATTCCAGCTGGTTACAGGTTATAATTAGATTTTACCTGAGCATAGAGGTTCTGCTGGGGATAGGCACTTCTTATGGGGTACATGGCCGTCTGGTAGGGGTTGGGAGATGGGGAATAGGGCGGAGGAGCTCCATTGTTCTGAGTAGGGGGCACTTTATAAGGTGTTCCTGCAGTATATCCTGAAACAGAGAATGAGACAGAGAAAGACAGCGTTAGGTCAAGCAGGCGTCTGCCACAAAACAATCGAATAAACACTATTTATGTCTAAAAAAATATTAATTTACACTCGTCTATGTCTCTGGTTGGATTTCCAAAACCTCCATATCGCCACCTTCTGGTGAGCAACAGTAAAGCACACTAGAGTTGTAAGGATGGAGTGTGCTGTACAAAAGTGTGCCTAACTAAACTAAAGCACATATGAAGTGCACACATTCACACTTCCTCTTTTTCTACACACACTGTCTGTTAGGCTTTTATTGTTGACAGCAAAGTGGAAAAAAATGCACAAGAATGTGACTTCAGCTGCACAAATGGGAAGAATACATGGCTTGAGGCGTTATTAGTTATACAACACACCGACAGATTCCCTTCATACTAAAGACACACTGTCAGTCATTTCTACACTGACCATGACCACTGATGCAACACGCCGGACTCAAGCCTTTCAATCTGTCTAATACAACCCCACAACACTCATTTAACATTGCAGTCTCAGAATGAAACCTTAGATCTCAGACAGTATGATACTACCTGTCACAAACCCTAGTGAACTGCCTACATAGACAGCATTTTAAGACATCACAAAAGAAACACAAAAGAATGCATTTGTTTCATTTCAGAGTTAATTAAATCCAAAAAAAAAAAAAAAAAAAAAAAAATTGTACTATACTTCAACTTATTTCATTTCAGCTAGTTCATGTTCATTTAGCTGATGTATTACAATAACCAAAACTGAAATAAAATTAATAAAGACATAAAAAACTAATAAATATGAAAAAAACCACACAACGAAATTACTAAAATTGTAAATAATAAAAAAAAAAAAATCTGTATCTTAATGATTTGCACTTTTGGCATAAATTAGTATAGCATTTATCTTTTGCAGTAAGTATGCAATGTGAAAATAAAATCATCCATTATAATAATAAATCAAAATAAATATAAAATAAGCTTGTTAATTAATAGGGATAATACTTCAAAATAAAATTTTATTTCATTATTTTTAAATTATAAATATTAAACAAATCATTATAAAAATATATTACAGATATACAATAATTCTATTGAACTATAAAATAAAATTAGTATTAAAATTATTAGTACTATTGTTATTATTATACAAAATAATAATAAACACAGCATTTTTTTCGCATCTCTGACCAAATATATATATATATATGTATAAAATCAAAAAATCCTTTCATTTGACTTAGGATACTGCCTTAGAAGGTAGTTGCCTATGTAAGCAGCTCACTGGGTTTTGGAACAGAACTTGTTGTAAAGTGTGTTTACACAGCATGCGTGAAAGTCTTTATGTGATCAAATCCTGCAGGGCCAAAAGTGTGTGTGTGTGTGTGCACACACTCGGGGGAAACAGAACAATGAGGGCAAGTGTTCTTTCTTTGCAGTGCGGGGAAAGGGTGTGTGTTTGTGTGTTATAGAGTCACAGGGGAACACACAGCAGTTACAGTAGAGTATAGTAATGATATTTACTGAATGCTGTAGATGAGGCCTGGTACTGCCTGCTCTCTGAACCAGCGTCCATGGCCAGGTCATAGGAGCCTTCTGCGGGCCCCGGAGCAGATGCCGTCTGGGGCCAGGCCTGCTTCACCAGCAGCACTGTCCCAAACAAACACAACAACACAAAAAGGGTTACTGACATGCGTCACTATTGTGTGGCCAAATCTTAATCTCCAAAATCTGCCTGACTGCCTGTCCTCCACTCACAGTCCATCAGTAAACCTGCATTAACATAAACACCAAAAGTAGGGTTCCAGAAGTAAAAATACTATTCAATTAAAAGACCGATCTACCATAGCAACCATTGATTTCAACACTACCCACAATCCTGAAGCAAGCAGATGCTGAATTAAGCATGGACATTTTTGCAGGGCAGGTTAGTGAAACTAAAACTACCAACCTGGCCAATTTACCTAATATGGGATGTGGCATTGTGTAAAAGACAATAATAAACTAAATGCTCTTTATGCTACAATTTGATATTCTTCTCTTATGGCAATAAAGAAAGATTGTAGTTCAAGCAGTAACGCACATTCAACTTTTCAAAAATAACGATTTTTCTATTCAAAAAAGAAAACACAAAAAATGACAACATTCACAAAGATTTTTCTATTCAAAAAGAAAAGATGGTTCAATTCCTCCCAAAAAACTGAACATCACTGAATATCAATAAATCACACTATGGTTCAAAATCAAAACATTATCATACTGGTTACTGAATGCTATGGAATATGCACCGTACACTGCCTAAATATATATTAAAAAAAATATATAAAACAATAAGCATTATTCCACTAATATTTTAAATGGCAATATACTAGATTGTTGTCACATGACCTAATCACTTTATTTTCTATCCTTAGTTCAATTTTGTATTAAATGTGTCAACATCTGGCAGTGCAAAAAGATTTAAAAATTCGGATATCAGAATGATGGATTACAACTGGATTGGAAAGCTTGCATACAATACAGTATATAATATATTGCATCTTTAATTCAGCACGTGGATCTAGTTATATCCTCACAGAAAGGTTAATTTGCACTTATTCCAATTTTATGTAAAATGTCTTACTTATTGGTAGTTTAAATCAACAAAGGGACATGTTAAAAATAATCTATGGTTCATAATGGTTCATTTTGTCACCCTAGAAATGGAAGATTAAATGTGTGATATTGCATGGAGCGTGCTACAAACCATCTACTGCACATTTTGGCAAATGTAGTAATCTTTACATGTGGAGTTTATGCTGTTATGCTACATATACTGCAAAGAAAGTCTTAGAAATATGGTAGAATGCTAACTCATATGACTTTATGAGTTGGCATAGAGGTTAAAGATCTAAGCAAAGTTCACTGTAGGCTGAAATCCCTCAAAGGGAGATCATGAACTATTGGCCGTAAGATAGCCACGCAACCCGGATTACTCCAGGAGGACTGACTCTGTAATAAGATTGCAGGAAGTTACGTCAGATAAACGCATCAGCAAAGTGATTAAAAGGTATTTCATTGTAAGCCTTCCTTCCTTCCCAATGCAGCAATCCTGGCAAAGCCACAAGGGGGCGAATGTGTGAACTCGTGCAATGTTTCCCCAAATACAAGAGAGCACAGAGAGACCGAGAGAGAGAGAGAGAGAGAGAGAGAGAGAGAGAATCACAATGGCATGGGGCTCTGCCGCATAGACGCTGCGCACATGATTTTACCGCAGCATTACAGCTCTGCGCAGGCCTTTATATCTGATTCAGATATCTATTATGATAACCACGCTACTTAAACAAATGATTAAATTATGATACTGTAGGAAGTATGGTCTAAAAGATCCATACATTTAATAGATAATAGAGGTCGACCTCTAGCAGATTTTGCCTATACTGATAACTAAAAGGGCAAAATAGAGCTGATAAACAATTATAGTTAGGAAAGTTTTTAAAATCAACAACGTGTGAAAACCTTTCACTTAATGTAAAGCTGGCACTAAAACATTACTGGAAAATTAACATTGACTTATAACCATGAGAATATTTTGTAATTATTAAAATAAATTAAAATAAATACAAATAGCTAAGCTTCATTACCACTGACGTTTTTATTATTCTTTATTTTATTGTCATGTGAAATATATAAATAATGTACTATTAGTGGAGAGAGAAAATAAAAATGGACATAAATAAAATCAATAATAAAAATAATGAATTTTGTCAATAGGATAACTAAAATCAGGCAGATAACAGATTAATTGCTAATAGTTTTTAAAATCAGTAATATGAATGGAAATGCTCCAGTTTTTGTAAAAACATGCTAAACTCAGAAGATAAACATTATGACTAAACCATCAGCAAATTTTGTAATTATCAAAATAAATCACTACTTATATATTTTATATATATAAATTTTCCTGCTTTTTGTATATATAAATTTGCTCTCCTATGCTCTTTATCATTTAGTTGCATTTTATTCTTTGTATTTAGCATTTAGTAACCACTTTTTGTAATATGTATTTTAAATGGTATTTTTAATCATAAATAAAAAAGATCTTGTAGAAATCTTTGAGCTCCAAATGCATGTAATGGAGATACTGGGTGGAAAACAAAGAAACGTATTGAGAAAGTGTATCAGATTGTGTAAATAAAGTGCTGTTCAACCAAAAGCATAATTTACTTATATCTAAGATCACATCCAAACAAGCCAGAAACTAGACCAAACATAAAAATATGAATGAGCATTTATATATATATATATATATATATATATATATATATATATATATATATATATATATATATATATATATATATATATATATATATATATATATATATAAACCTGATTCCACCAGCAAAATGTCAACTGGATCTCTGATCTAAGACAGTCTGTACAAGCATCTGAAAATGGCAGGTGGCATGTCATAACATTACAGACAGAAATTATACAAGCATCTGTTCAGGATGGCACTGATCACACCACAGACCTCACAAACCAATCCACTAGTGCACCATTTACATCCTGATCCAAAAATGTCTACTTACAGCACAAATCCGGTAGAATTTTTTTAACAAAACAGTGTTAATGGCCATGCTAAAAGTTGAGTCACCGCTGGCTCAAACAAGCCTGTTAACACAATACTAATGGGAAATGATCTGCATTAAAGTCAACCTTCTTCACATGACTCATCCTCACTGTGTCCTGGTTTCTCTCCAGACTCAATTTCACACTCAAATGAAGCTGATTTACACCTGAAAAACTTCAAAATATAATTTGCATACATCACTCTAGATTCAAGACACAAATAGATGTATGTCCTAAAATCATTTCAGGAAGAAGCTCATAAAGAAACAAAGCAGTGGCTTTATGAGTTACACTGTTACACGAATACAAATGAAGCCATTTTTCGAACCCTTATGAAGATGTTGTATGTATGTCACTAGCTGGAAGCAGCACTACAGTATAGAACAGTGATACACTGTTTAACTGTTCAGTCACAGGCCAGCATCATCAAAACGAGGCTATAGACAGTGTAATGCATTACTGCGTTTGTGAATGCTGCATGTGTTTGATTGTTGTTAATGGATCACTGAAGTGTGTAAATGTGTTTTTTACTAATGTAAGTGTGTAATACTCCATATACACTGGACAGCGTTGAGAAAGCATGTGTGTACACACCTGGTGGGTATCCCGGGCTACCTGTCTGATAAAGGTTGGCTGTGTAGGTCGGGGCAGTCGTAGGGTAAACTCCTGGATAACCTGTAAACCGTGCAAAGAGACAGCAGTTGAGAAATGACACTAAAACTTGTTGAAAATCAACATGAAATCAAAACAAGCTATTTTTTGAATG
Source organism: Cyprinus carpio (assembly GCF_018340385.1). Taxonomy (NCBI): domain Eukaryota; kingdom Metazoa; phylum Chordata; class Actinopteri; order Cypriniformes; family Cyprinidae; genus Cyprinus; species Cyprinus carpio. Next base: position 27,818,390 of record NC_056589.1, read on the forward strand.
ATGTAGTGGCCATTTTTAATGACTGAATTGTACTGGCTAATAAAGTAATGTTTATGCAAGATAAACAATTTTCCTCAATAAATCGAGTAAATATTGTGCATATATGTAATTTTTACTGATATTAAATTATGTATACAACCGTTCAAAAGTTTGCACTTATGCTCATCAAAACTGCATATATTTGATTAAAAATGCAGTAAAAACAAAAAATATTGTAAAATATCATTACAATTTTTAAAAGACCAGTTTTATATTTGAAAGTATATTTTATTCCTGTGATATGAAGCTGAATTTTCAGCATCATTACTCCAGTCTTCAGTGTCACATGATCTTCAGAAATCATTCTAATATGCTGATTTGCTGCTCAAGAAACATTTCTGATTATCATGTTGAAAACAGTTGTGCTGCTTCATATTTTGTGGAAACCTTGATTCAGTGTTGAAAACAGTTGTGCTGCTTCATATTTTGTGGAAACCTTGATATTTTTTATTTCAGGATTATTAGTGTATTTAATGTTTTTTTGGATAGATTTAATACATCCTTGATCAATAAAAGTATTAATTTTTTTGAAAAAAAAATTTTATTATATATTATATATTGGACATCTGCCACACTGCTCACTAGATCTCATATTGATGATTTAAAGAGGCGTATTGTTTGAGGACTAATCAAAACCGACTCTACCTTCTTTAATACAAAACATCTGGAGATTTGATCATGTGCATGCATTCGCTGGAAATCAAAACCCATGATCTCGGCACTGCTGATGTTTTTGAGCATACACCAAATTAGACAAATGTTTCAGTCATCAGAACATAAATTTCATGACAGCAAGTGCAGATTCATTTCTGTAAATGAAGAGGCTGTTCATTTTTCCAGACATACTGATGCAAATCACTCTCTGGAACCTGTGCCATCATAAGAAAAGGACAGAGAGAGTCAGAGAGAGCTTGATTGGACAGGATGGGCACAGATGGTCTCCATTATGACTCGTCTGTCTCAATAAGACACAGTCAGATGAGTGTGAAAGCCAGCGCATCGCTCTCATAAAGAACAGCACGAGCTATCAGACGTACAGGGCATCATGGGAAAGAGCATTCAGGTCTGAACAGGTTGATAGACATTGGAGGAAACAGGTTCAGCTCATCTAACGCGAGTCTGTGACATCACATGCTTCTTACGACTGATGATTCTCGCATCCTTTACTCAATCTCATGCCACTTATGTGTATTTATCTGTAAGAAGAGATTCAGGAGAATGCTCAACCCTGGCATTCACCTTCAAATTCACCCTGCCAGAGCATTTCTATCCCACATCTTTTTATAAAAACATGCTATTTGTTGCTGTTATTAAATTACTGTCTCAAATATGAGCAAATATTCAATATATCAAAATGATGAACTTTTGCCACACTGACAATATTATTAAAACTGAACTGAATCATCAACACTGAACTAAATACTAATTGTAGAAATGTGTTACAGCTGAAAAAAATGTTTCGTAATTGATACATTTTGCAACATTAACACTTTATTATGCTTTAAAACAATCTGTAACGCATATGTAAATTTATATTAATAAATGTGACCTGACTATTAGCTTTTTAGAACATTTTAGAAATGAAGCAACCTAAAATGACTGAAATAGCTATTTGCTATTGAAAGTGATTACATTATGATGAAAGATTACAAAGACCAATATTTTATTATCTTTGGAATAACGTGCACTGATGAATCTTTAGTAACAAGAGCAGAAACGTGTGCTAAGAAAGTAAATATGCTGAAATATTCATTCTGTCTTTAAAGCTGAAATTTTTCATTTTTTGACAATCAAATAAATTCAATTAATTAATTCAAGACTACCCTAACTAACTCCCCTCTGATTGCATGAGCACACTTTTTGTAGAGTTTTATAAGAGATCTTAACAATGTCTTAAATTGTACTCAAATTTGTCTCGATACCAAAGTCGATCTATTTCCCAGCAAATTATGTCAAGAAATAATCTACATTCATTATTACAGCTTAACTGAGATACTTTCACTGTACGTCAACAACTGTCACATCTGTCTCTATTTTTATTTCTCCTAAAGAATTTTCTAAAATAAAACTCATACTTAAATCGTACATGAAGAAAACCTCTAAGTAATAACATTTTCCTCTATGTAATGGCAGAAAGGCATTATGAAACAACTGAAAGTGAGGGAGAGAGAGAGAGAGAGAGATTTTGGCATGTAAACAGTCTCTATTGACCCAGAGAATCCCTTCAATAAGAGCACATCAAATATGAGCCCACCGTTGCCATAGCAGCAGACAAACACCTGCCATGAGTGACACAGATGCACACAACACTCACACGGCTCTACATGCATGAACACGAACACACACACACACACACACACACACACACATCCACACACACACACACACTAACAAACACTGAACAGAGGTGAAGTTCGCATTAATGCACACACTGCGGCATTCCTGCTCATCAGACAAACCCTGCCGTCAGTGATGATAAAAACTGCATTTATTGCAGAAATGTCCTCTTATTGCTGAATCATTACATTTTAATGTGAGATCATGAAAACAAACCCTTTTTAGCATGCACTGTTGAATTGTATAGAGTGAGACATGTATTAATAAAACATGTTGTGCTGTCTCTCATCACATACCTGCATATGCCATATTCTTGGGGTTTTCCGTATGGGGTTCCCGGCTGCACTGGACTGTACACCGGGTTCATGGTGGAAGACAGCCTGTTCTTACTGAGAGAGAAAGAGACAGAGAGAGAGAGAGAGACAGCAAATGAGTTAGACCAGTGTTGATTTAACAGGCATAAAGCAAAATTTATGAAAATACACACACACACACACACACACACAAAAAACACACACACACACACACACACACACACACACACACACACACACACAAACACACAAACACGACTCAAAATTTGTAGCCCTACATATTCGCACAAGATGCATCATATTTCCTGTATACCACGAAAGCCCTACACTGGCCATTTTTTACCTGGTTTTGATGAATTATGTAAAAAGCCTGGTTTAACCTCAGAGGCTCAGAGCACATTCAAGATGATTCTGTAAAGCCTCAGTAAAGAAACAGCCTTCATATGTGTTTGACTGCAGCTTTTCACATGATTGGGTTGCATTTGGAGGATAAAACCTTGCGTTTCAATGTAAGTATTAGATTACCATTACAATGTCCATTTACCTGTCTGATGTGATTTACACTACCATTAAAATGTTTTGGGGTCTGTAAAAAAAAAAAAAAAAAAAAATATTTTTTTTTAAAGAAATCTCTTTTGCTCACCAAGGCTGCATTTATTTGATCAAAAATGTAAGAAAATCAGTAATATTCCAAAATATTATTACAATTTAAAACAACTGTTTTCTATTTGAATATATTGTAAAATGTTATTTATTTCTGTGATCAAAGCTGAATTTCCATCATCTCCGCCTCAGTCTTCAGTGTCACATGGGCCTTCAGAAATCATTCTAATATGATGATTTGCTGCTCAAGAAACACTTCTGATTATTATCAATGTTGAAAACATTTCTTCAGGATTCTTTGATCCTTCGTTTGAAGGAACAGCATGCATTGGAAGTGTAATCTTTTGCAAACATTATAAATGTCAATTTTTCTTTGTCATTTTAAAAAATCAATTTAATGCATATTTTGCTGAATAGTATTCATTCCTTTCAAAAGAAAAGTGCAGACTACAAATGGTTGAACAGTAGTGTGACAGTTACTGTTTAATCAGTAATTACATCTGATAATTTTTATTGTTCTACCTACTTCTATACTCTACATCCCTTTAAAATTTTCTGAAAACATATAAATATAAAGTGGTGGCCACTCTACACTTTTACTTATCTCATACACATACAAAGACAGGAGAACGGAGTACACAAGTTATGCGAAAAAACCTTTATCTTCACTGTGCCCTAAAGTTTTAACTTCGGCGAATCCATTAGAGAATTAGCAAATGCAAAGCCACAAACCATGAATTCATTTTCCCATCAAAAATAAGCAATTACAAAAAGTTAGCAATTATTATTTATTATGCAATGTATTAATTATTATTAAAACACAAGTCCTGGAGTGCTAACATCACATTCGGTTTTGCTAATATCCCCTTGCAGGGTCTGAAAAAATCTTGCATGTAAAATGGATATTTACCAAGACTTCAAAAATAATCATCTGAAATAATGTTAATAAAAAAAAATGGTGCTGAACATGAATTTCCATTGTGAGACTGAACTAGTGTCGCGATCTTTATGGCAAACAGTGTGTGTGTGTGTGTGTGTGTGTGTGTTATCTTCTCTTAATGAGATTCTTCTCAGATTCCCTGATCACTCTGATGGAATTATCAAGTCATCAATCAGGGAACGACAGAGAACAGAGAAGAAAAGTGCACAAATAGGGGAGGATCATGCGTCAGAACCTTCTCCTCGCACACTCGGTCCACACACGACGGAAAACGGGAGAAGGCTGCGAGCACAGAGCTGTTGCATGTGTTCAGATGTGCCATGAGTGTGTCACGAGCTCGTGTGGGAGAGAGTGAAATGTCCAGAGGGAATGTGGCGTCATTGGGATTTATGATCTATGATCACACACACTCACAAAACGCCATTATGGAAAGATCAAGAGTCATGACATCCACTAGTGCCAAAGTGCCTTGATGCTGCATGAAACATATCAGAGATTCAAAAAGAAAATTGCTTTCCATTCCCCTAAACATTTTATAAGCATGCAAAATGCACTAGGGAAGTATAATATAATATTTGGCAAAGTGTAGAGAAAACAGCACGAGAGGTCATGAGTTTGTACAGTGAGATTTTACTATGTTTTAAGTGGGATCAGTTGCTTACAATGATCCCTTTTAGCATCGAATAAATCAATTGTAACGCATGGCCTCTCATGGCTTATCTGCTTTTAATAAACAAGTCCATAAGCTTTAATTAGAGATTTAAAAAATGACATCATTATACAATGGATAAGAGCCCTTGTTTAAAATGCACTGTAATAGTCAACACACACACACACACACACACACACACACACACACACTTGAATTCTATTGCCAACCATAACCATGTAAATTGTGAATATTCAGCAAAGATACATTAAATTGACTAAACTTGACAGAAAATTATATTTGTTCTTGAAATGTTTCTTGAGCAGCAAATCAGCATATTACAATGATTTTTGAAGAATTGTGTGACACTGAAGACTGGAGTAATGATGCTGAAAATTCAGCATTGACTCACAGGAATAAATTACATTTTACAATATGTACCAATAAATAAACAGTTATATATATACTGTATTTTTTCTCAACTTTTCAACGGTAGTGTATATTTAATAAATTGTATATTTAATGGAACACTTCTTTCATATTTGTGGTAAAATTAGGGTAAAACCCCCTTATTGCTTACAGTCACATGAAATCAAAGTCTATTTATGTTTTTTAAATACACATTATTCCAGTGACATCACTGAGACCTCTTGTTTTTCGGCCACGCACCGGGAATTACCTGAAATTCTGTAATGGACATTTTTTACAAATCCACTCGGATAGGATCTGGAAATCTATGACATCATCATTATGAAAGCAACATGGGTTCATGAATGACATGTCATGTTGACTTTCATAAACTTAATCAGAGGTACAAAACCAGCAACGAGCAGGTGAAACCCGTTTGTGCTGCTTCTGACTGACATGAAAGACTCATAACAGCTGGAATCAGAGTGAACACAACATCAGTTAACGTCCCAACCCCCAAAACACACATAACACAAACAAACACACACAAACACATACACACACGAGCACTAAGACTGACTCTTAACGTTCTGAACTGGTGTCTGTTGGGTACGAAAAACTGAATATTGTCAGTGGAATGCCCGATGTTTGCCATTCTCAGAGTGAAGGAAAGGCAAATGAAGGAGGTAGGAAGAATGGATATGCAAATCTGGAAATGACAAAAAAGGAAGGAAACAAACAAAAACGAGAGCAGGTCGTGATTAAAAGGCAAACCATCAAGCACAAGCACAGCAGAGCAAAGCAAAACACAGCAAAGCAACATAAAGCGAGCAAAGCAGTGGCCTGAGCGAGTGAGCGGAGAGGAGAGAGAGAGAGAACATAAAGTGACAAGCAGCAGAATCAAAGCTCACACACCTTCACGACACTGATGGACAGATCCAGTATGGGGTGAATAATGGTGCGTCAGGGACAAGCAGTGCTTGGGTTTAAACAGCGTTTCTGGGAATGTTTTCTCGCGTTACATGTAGAATTTGATTCAAACTGCGTCAAATCCACTTAATATCCCTTCCCTTAATAAGACGCTTATTTAATTCCCACACACTTTAAAAGGGTCATGCGTTCAGGATGAAACAAGGAATATCGTTTTTCATTTCACATTATTACATATTACGGACAAGCATTTTGATCATTGTTTCACTACTTAAAGGAATAGTTCAGGCCCGAAATGGAAATTTTCCTCACCTTCAGGCCATCCAAGAAGCAGATGAGTTTGTTTTCTTTTCTTCATCAAGAATTTGGAGAAAATGTAGCATTCCATCACTTGCGAGCTGAATGGATGCTCTGCAGTGAATGGGTGCCGTCAGAATGAGAGTCCAATAGTCTGATAAAAACATCACAATAATCCACAAGCAATCCACACCAACTCCAGTCCAACCAGTTTAATGTTCTTGTGAGCCAAAATCCACAAGACATTTTTTAACTTCTGCCTCTATCCATAATATTGCTTCCTCCAGGGAAAAGTCATCTAGTCTGAATCAGGAGAAAAATCTGCACAGATCGAGCACAGTTTACAAGCCAAAACAGCTCTAAACAAATGATGTTGAGTGGATTTTGATGTGAGAGACAACATAGAGATTGGTCTTTTCTTTTTCTTCGGAGGAATCATTGTTATGGATTATGAACTCATATTTTAGCCAGAAGCAACACTTTAAAGTTAAAACATCCTCAATGACTGATTTGCTTCTCCACAACACTCATCTTTTGGCTTCACCAGCCATACATTAACTGATGGACTGGAGTGCTGTGGATTACTTGTGGATTATTGTGGTAGGTTTTTATCATCTGTTTGGACTCTCATTCCGACGCACCCATTCACTGCAGAGCATCCTTGATGCATGCTACACTTTCTCCAAATCTGAGGGGGGTGATGGGGGCTTTAAGTAGGAAAGCCTTTAAGTAGGAGGAATGTTTGCTTTGTATAAATTGCTTAAAGGGACAGTTCATAAAAATAAAAAAAAAACTGTCAATTTAAACTCACCATGTCTTTTTCCCAAACCTATATTTCATGATTATTCTTTTGCGGAAAATAAAAGCAAGATATTTTTTAAAGAACATTTTTATTTTTTTATTTAATGCAAGTAGTGCAACCAGGATAACCAATAATGCATACACACTTTTAAATGCTATATATAATATGACTTAATAAGATACCAACATCGCCCTCTAGTGCAGGTATTGTGCACCTGCGCTGGCCATCATCAGATTATTATCACTTCTGTTTTAATGGACAATTCATAGTGACATAAAGCGGTTTTGACTGCAATTTGTGCATGTGCAATGTTTTGTTTTATGTGCAGGGGGCGTGCTCTGAGGCGCTGGTGTTCTGCAAACCAACGAGTCATTAATCAGGCTGTGACAGGATCACCTTGAGCTGCTGGAGGATGAAGGGTGCCCCTCGCACCAGTACACAATCACCTCTCCCCTCTCTGCACTAATGTCTTCCTCAGTAGGCCATGCATGACTGATAGCATGGTGGAACAGGCATCCAACTGCCATACAGACTAAACAGGGAAATCTACTGAAAACGCAGGTTTGTGTATTCAGAACAACGTTCAGCATGCCGTGATGTAAATCGACTGCCTCGTGATTCACAGATTCTTATTCGTATCAAATATACTGATTAATATGAAAACCAGATAACATGATTCCTGAACAATAGAAAACAAGACATGCTACTCGTTTTTTTTTCCACCAATAAATCTGAGCCGACAAACCTTTTTAACTTGTGATTCAATGATGATTTTTTACAAATCATTTTTTAGGGAGAATTCTAATGGAGAATTCTATGCAGATTTGGTATGAATCAGGTATGAATCAACCCATAAAAAAAGACATCCTGAGATTAAAATGCATCTCAGTGTGATCAGCTGGCAAATTTTCCATTCATAAAATAATACCTAGTAAATGAAATATTTTACAGCAGATCATTATTTAAAAAAAAAAAAAAAAACGCATATTCGATACACTCATCTATTAAAAACCATTTACGTTAATTGAAAAAAAAAAAAAAACATTAACAGAAATTGTACATTTAGCAGATGCTCTTATGCAAAGCAACTTACACACACCACACACACACATATATACAGTATACATACATCTATATATATATATATTATATATATATATATATATATATATATATCAATTTAGTCAGTTGCAAGGCAACATTTTTGTTTTGGGTTAATTTTGAAGTACTACTAAAACTGATATAAAAATTAATAAAACTAAGCAAGAAAAATATAAAATAAATACTGAATTAAATTCAAAAGTAATTAATAATAAACACTCTATAGTATGCTTTTACAATAACACATATTCAGACTAGATGTTCTCTTAATTCAAATAAAATTATTATATCAATATTCATTGTCGTCTCTTTAGGAACAAAAATGCCATCTTCACGTACCACACATAAACAAACAACCCTCATGGCAGCAACGGCATTTGGAATAAATTAACTGCAGCACACACACAGACAAGAACGAACCCTTCTTATGCTCCATGACCATAATGCAGCACAAAACTGCAGGCAGAACACACTGAAGTGCACTCATTATGGCTAGAAGCAGGTATTATTCACTGCTTTCTGTGCTCTTCTACAAGCCAAACACGCACAGTGGCTCATGAAAGGGTGGAGAATGGTGTTGTGAAGAGCACACTCCGGTAACTAACCAGCATTAAACAGCACCACGAACTGCTCTCCTCCGTCCCCCGGAGAGTTCGTTCATGGTGTAGAAAAGACGTGCAGGAAAATGGCTGACTGCTAATACACCCACGGCTGGTTTTAAAACGCATAGCAGAGCTCAGAGCGGCAATAAAAACACGGCATTAACTGATATTAATGTATGCAGATGAGAGAGAGAGAATATTACAGAGACACTGGTGATCAGGACTTCCTTCATGTCTTCATTAAGGGTTTCGTTTTACTGTCCTACCTTAATTCTAGGCTTGGAAATCGATAAATGGTTCTGAGTATTAAAAAAAAAAAAAAAAAAAAAAAAATACTTGAAATTAAATTATTTATTATGTTTGTTTTACAGTGTATGTCAGCTTTCATGCAAATGGAACAAAATATCGCATTTAAAAACATAACATTCTCCTCAAAATTACTATACATATATATATGAATTATGCAACACAATTGTGCTTTCTTTTATGTATTTTTTTTTTTAGATCTTGACAGAAATGGACTAACGAAACTGGAACTGTCATAAAGAACAAGCATGCTGGATTGTAAAAATTATTTAATTTTTTCATTATAAATTATATATATATAGATAATATATATATATATATATATATATATATATATATATACATATATATATATAGATATATTAATGGTAGTTTCTTTTCTGGTAGTGTCATGGGCTACTGGCAAAAGGAATGATACCTTCCACACACCAAGCTGTATCATACAGCTGAAACATATTAACTCATAAATTTGGTCTTTTTGGGGTTAATGGCCTATATCTAAATGATATTTAATTATAAATATAAATATTACTATAAACACAGTATAATATTACTATATATATATATAATATAGATAACTATATAATATATATATTATAATAATATATAAAGTACTATACATCTTTTAATACCTGTGTATGTCGTATAGCAAAAATAAATATTTGCTGTTAAAGCAAGCTGTTATGAAATATGTAATATGCAACAAGCATACTGCCTTTAAACATGGATCACATATATATAAAATTTTGTCTGTTATATTAATAAAATTTATAAAATATTATATTATCTATCACATTTATACATTACCTGTTCCTTTTAATTATAGTGGTCAAACATCTGTAATCTAGATATCCAGAATCTTGTCTGGTTCATCTCCTTTTCCCTATCATGCTTTCCTCCATTTGACCGGACTCCTTCACCATCTCTCCCGTCAGCCTCTAAGCATACCTTCTAATAACAAATCCAATACCTTCATTCCTAGCGCTAGCGTCCTTTCTCTTCCTCCATTTCTCGTTCCTCTAACCGTCCCTTTTTATCACTCTCTATATAGTCATCGTCTTTTTTTTTCTCACAGCAAACTCCTTTTGTATCAGGGTCCGAATCTGAATCAGCACTGCACGTGGCCCTTGAGCTCTCCGCTTCCTCTCCTATCTCTCTCAGGCTGAACACAGGGTTTGGCGGGGGGGGGGTGGGCAAAGTTTGATGCGCGTTATGGAATACGCGTCTGCTCTTTAGAACATGTTGTGTGATAAGGGTGCCCGTCCTTTTGCGTTCTTGAATACTGCCTCATTTATATCTGCCCTGCAGCATCAGGAGACGAGAAACCATGATGATGGAAATCCAGACACTCTAATTTAACCTCAGCTGCTAATTATAATTTTTTCATCTCATCTGCCTAGTGTGTACAATATTCAAGATGATGTGGATCCTGGTATGTTGATTTTCAGAATTCATGTATGAATCCACACATCCCGCGTGGAAGCCGCAAATCATATATTTGAAAATCCATTCTACCTGTAGATATAGGCGTTTGCCGGAAAAGCTAAATATAGCAAAACACTAACAGTTTAAATGGGACCAAATCATAGTTATGTAATAACAAACAATTAAAATAATAAAAATAAAAACCGTATTTAAAAACCTGGGGTTAATTAACCTATTAATGCTTGCAATATCTTCTCAAATTGGCCCTAAAAACTCCTTAAAATAAGTATAATTACATTGATCAAAATTAAGTTAGGATGCTTTGTTACTAGATATAAATACGGTACTATTATTAAATTGAGGAATCTTGAAGCTCGCTCTATGCGCCGCTGGCGTAAAATTGCCCCCAAAGTTTGTTAATGCAAAATATTATTTTAAAATGTGGGATGAACATACGCGTCCCACGGGTCTGATTTGTGAGGTTCGCGCAGGGGCTTGTGTCTTTGAAAACCCGTTTAGACAGCCGTTGAGTCCCGCTGGAGGGGTTCCCCTGCTGACTGGGCAGTCAGCGGTACCATCTTAGGTACACACACTCAGCACTTTGACTCCGCCGCGGCCCGGTGTGTGCGACACGTGCATTGACCTGCCCACATCAGCTTCCTGCAGCACCGGACGTGTTTCCTGTGACGTCCTGCTTATTCAACCATCCAGACTGCATTCCTCCGCCCGGGAACGTTACGGACTGCAACCAACCACCCAAAGCAGCCAAAGACTTTTGTGTGAATGCCCGCTCCCCCAAACACGGCAATTCCCACTGTCGTTCTTCTGCCTCAGTCATGACTTTCCTTCCTTCAGAAGACCTCAGTCAGGTTAAGATACCATATTTCAGTTGGCCATTCAATAGCGTTACATCGCTCTAATTTTTCACAACTCCAAAGTTTTTTATTTGCTAAAAATTTTACTATCCTTTGTCGATGCATGTTTTCATTCAGATACACACCAAAAGTTGGGGTCAGTAGGATTCTGAAATGTTTTTCAAAAAAGTCTCTTATGGATGTGACAGTTGTTTCCGTACTCACAAAGCTGACCAAAATACACCCGGTCCTTGTGATTTTTTTCCCCGTGCACATTTTGCAATTTCTAAACTGTTTAGATAAAAAAATTGCTATTACCTTTTTTGAATTCTGTAGCCTTACCTTTATTTGTTACAAAAATATCAGCCAAACAGTCATTTGTTGCCTATTGTATCATACCACATTTTTCAAGTGTGTTTATACAATTTATAGCTTAGGACTCATACACTCATCTCTTTCTTTCTGTTGCCTGATCTCCTCTTTGGTGTGTATTATTGTATCTTGATGTGGCTGTACCCCCGCCAGTTAGCAGTGGCTAGTATAAACCAGATGTTTTATGCTGCCTTTCACTAAAGCTTAAATCTAGAGTGGAGCTTACGTATGATCACTAAGGGGACCAACAGAAGCAGTATATTTTAGTAATAATATCCGCTTAAGGGCGCGGCATTAAAACAAAAGGGGCGGTGCGCTGGCAGACGGGGGGGGGGGGGGGGGTGTTGGGGGGTGGAGGTGGGGGGGGAACAGGAGAGGTGGTTCTTGGCCCGGGGGTCGCTGCGCTTTTGGTCCATGCTCTTGCGGGTCTTCGTTTTGATTTTTGTGGGTTTGGGCGGGGGTGAGACGGTTCTTTTTCTTGGCGGTGGGGTGGACAGGCCATCCGCGTGCGGGCGCGTTTGACACAGCTCAGTTATTCTCAGCTCTACCGCATCATTATCTTCCGTCTTATAAATCGCTGCGCACTCCACACCAAGTATTTCCTGACATGAGGGTATCGCTTAAGGGACTGATTCCTACTACTGAACTTGTTTGTTCCTGAGCTCTTTCTGCATTGCTTTCTGTGCTGCCTGTTCGAGTACTCCTTTTGTGCTTCCCTCTTCAGGAACTTCTCGCCCCGTGGCTTCGGCTCCTGTTCCCTGCCGGGTTTGAGTCTCTCGGTTTCTCTCGGCAGTTGAGTTTGCTTAGGTTTGCTTCCCTTGTGCGACAGACAAGTGGTCCTCCTGTCTTCCTCCTATCACTCTCGACTCAGCACTCCCTCTCGCCCCCCTCTTGACACACACACTAGGCACACACCGCACCCGCACTTGGGCACTCGAGGACAGGCGCAAGTGGTGGTTAAGCACAGGGGCTTACCACTCGTGTCTAGATGCCCTCCGCGTTGTCTTTATCGAGACCCCCCGTTACACGGAACTGTCACCACCACCTGGGTAAGTGCTTGCTATACTCAGTGTTGATGGTTCTATATCCTTTGCTATCCCTTGCGCTTCTCGGGGACGATAATACTGCTACTGCCGTGAGTCTCCTTTAGACGCTTGATGGCGGGGGCTCGCAGTGGGAAAAGAAAGTTTTTGTTCTGCACTCTTGAACTCATGCTCGACACACACTCACTCGCATACACTTTCACACACACGCACAGCATTACACACACGACACAAAACACAACACCACATGCCTGGTGTGTCACCGTGCTCACTGGTCAAAGACGGATGCCTTCACACCAGCGCTGGGTCAGTACAGCTGACTTCGATATTACACTCTTACATTTGGTCTTTTTGACAGTCGATGGCCTGGTCGTCTGAGCATGTGGTGGTGTTGCAGGTGATAGGGGTGGACCCAAATTTCTGGTGTGCGTGTGTGCGCCTTGTGCCACGGGGCGGAGCCGCTACCTCTCCGTGATTACACGGCCGGTACCCATGCACTCCTCCACCCCCCTCGGTGTAGTGGTTCCCGCTGCTCCTTCCCGTCTCATGACTCCTCTCTGCGTATAGCGGGTTGGTCTGCCCCTCGTTGCCCTGTTCACCCGACCCGACACTTCGCCCCTCTGCCGACCAGCGCCTTGTATAAATTACACGCATCATTATTTTTTTATCTTAATATTAAATAAAATCCTAAAATTTCTATCAAATGTAATTTATTATAAATATACTATATACTAATAACACAGTATATTTTAATTAGTATATATATATAGATATTATATACTAATATATATAGTTAATTTATACTCCTGTATTTATCACAATCCCCCCCTACCCCTTATTTTTCTATAAATATAAATAAAAACCCTATATAAGCACTTACTAAATATATAGCCTTGTACTTTATATTATTTTATATTTCTACTATTGTCAATCATTGTTTTATATCTTATATATACATTTACAATGTCCTTATTTACTTTTATATATAATATCCCCTAAGATCTACTATTACAATAGTTTTCCCATTTTTTAAAATTTAATAATTATGCAATTGATTATTCCCTTGTCATTTGTATCAGGACTTCTCATGAGTGGATAACTAAACCAATCAGATAATCTCAACGCATGTAGTAGTAATAACCTATAACGTAATTTACTGCTTGGCCAAAAGCGTTTTTTTTGAATGAATCTGAGCTAAAATACTAACTCTCTACATAGCTATAACAGATTTTATCAAGCCTACCATCTAAACGGTTAATCAATTAAAATCTATTCATCTGCAGTACAAATGAAGTGTTTTAAGGGACTTCTGTGAAGAGGTGAACTGAACTACCTGACATTCAGCTCCGACATGATGTGAATGAAAATTCTGTCCCATACCCGGCTGGTTGTTAACAAAGCCGCTCTCATCTCAGGGTGCTGAAGGATGAGCTGAACGCAGAAGCGCGTAAATTCACAGCAGTAGTACAGAGCGCCTAACCATCCCATGCCCCCTCACCTCAGCTCTCGCATATTTGTTTTTTTTGCACGTTGCCAAGATATCATAAGATCAGTGCAAAAGGCACAGGAGCGATTTACAGGCAACATTTACAGATTAAAAGCTGTCAGGATAGGCATTTTTCCATTCAACGTTTTGAACAAGAACAGGGTCTCAGTTCCCTACAGTAAATAAACGAGGAAACATTCCAGAACAAGAGCAAGCTATTCATCGCCGGGTGCCAAACCACGCGTGAAGATTCTGAGATCTAATGTGGTGAAGAAAGCACTTCAAACAGCTGAGGACTCATTTGGGCCTCACAACCCACATACAAAGCAAAGACACACACTGGTAATCCGGAACATGTTATAGTCTATCAAGTACTGCGTTCCCCCTACACCTGCTTTCTGCTTCCCAGATGATTTACTACAATTTCATCTAAATGTCAGGTTTCAAATTACACACTATATGCAGGATTATTTTTATATCTGTTTCTCATATCACAGACCACTAACACAATGTATGAATATGCTATGTGTATCTTAACAGTATCAGCGATCAGTTTTTAGTGATTTTAAAACCAATAATCCTAATAATTTTGCGAGTTTTAAATTAACACAGAAAACAATTCGGATTTGTCCCGTTACTCAAGTTATAAGAAAAAACAAGAAATGAAATCAAATTAATTAAGATTAATAAAATAAAATATTTAAAGAAACTGTAATATATAAAATCACTAAAACTGCCATGAAATATAGTATGGTTCAAAACATTTACACTGAATAATTCATGTAAGTGTGTTTTCAAATAAAGTTTCATATTTTTCTTTTACCCTCAGGAATGTCGATCCCATAGGCTTTCATTTAAGTGCACAAAGTACACGACTGAAAAATATTTTCTATGCTAGACTAATCAGAGTTCAGCTTTTAAGGGATAGTTCACCAAAAAATACGGTAAGCCTCTCATGCTCACCTGAGTTTTCTTTTTTTTTTTGTTCCAAAATTGTTATTATCAATTATGAAAACAGTTGTGCTGCTTCAGATTTTTGTGAAACTGTGATGCACTTTATTTTTTAGAATCCTTTGATGGACCGGAAAATTCAAAAGAACTTCATTTATTTAACATCGATTTATTTTTACTTTGTTAATATCTTTACTGTTTGATCAATGGTAATGGTCGTTGATGATAAAAATTATTTTATTATATCAAAAATATATATATATAAAAAAATCACGCTGATCCCCAAACTTTTGCAATGGTAGTGTAGTCTACTTTAAGTTGTCCACAATTTTTAAAAAAAAAGAAAAAAAAAAAAAAAAAAAAAAAAAAAAAAAAAAAAAAAAAAAAAAAAAAAAAAGTCGTAAAAAAAAAATGAAACACGTAAGTGGGGTAAATCGTCGTGAACTCTCCCTTTAGGTTGCACTGAACCAGGTAATGTTTCCTTTAACTGGGTCAAGCACTAACTTTTGATTTTGCACAAGAGGAAAAGGTCTGAAACAGCTTGCAGTTAATGTGGTAATTTGTTACAGGCTTACACGTTCAGGAGGAAAGATCTCACCTGAAACGTCCCGGAAACCGCAAGGGAAAGCCTTCCAACCTTAATCCTCACAAACACACTTTTATAAAAACCTCTATAAGAAGGCTTAATTTAGCTATTCATATACACTAGCCATCACAATAGGCCTGTCCCCTCCCAGCGGGTCTCTAACAGGACCTGAATGGAGAACAAGGTCATGGAGGGGTAGTGGTCCTCTCCCATTGTTTTAACTGCCCTGGCAAAGAGCTTGTCCTCGTCTGAGTCTAAAAAGGTCCATTTCTGTCTCAAATTCCGCCCTTTCACTGAGGCACTACCCGATTTTGTATAGGACAATATCCGCAAAACAATTGCCTCAAAACCAACATGGTTGAGCTAGATGCCCCTCTCACGATTTCCAGACGCTGGGGTTCTCTGTTGCCTCTTTCTCTTTCCATTTGCCCCCCGACTTACACACACAGCGCTGCTAACTACGGATTTGCCCCCCGACTTACACACACAGCGCTGCTAACTACGGCACCGCAAGAGCTTTTTTTTTAGCGATGTTTTAAAACAGTTTGTGCTGCTTCAATATTAGTATGGAAACTGTGATGCACTTTTTTTCAGGATTCACATATGAAATAGAAGATTCAAAGTATTCAAGATTTTTCTTCGTCGCAACAGACGATTATATAGAGAATAATAACCATAATTGAAATGTTCGATCAGACACCCCCCCACCCGCCCCCCCCCAAAAAAAACACTGACTACTAAAAATATAAATGACTGAAATCATCTCTGAATTAAAGTGAATGTGCAACAATGTTAGCTAACTATGTTTTTAAAAAATATCTACGCTGCCTAATGAATGCCCTACTTCACACTAAACTGTGTTTTATATTCCACTGCAAGCACGGCATTCACTGAGTTCTCTGTCTTCTGGCTGTGTCGTCCAGTCCCCTTCTTTCGTCAAGCCGCTGGCATTCTTCATATGGTTATGTGTTGAAGGGAGTTCATGCTGAACATGCTCCGTACGTGTGTGAGCGCGTAAACTTACGTTTGCAAGCTTGTACGGCACCCAACACACACACTCACGACCACATTGATCACTCTCTACCTAAAGTCCATGTTATTACATAAATGATGTTGGTTCCGCAGGATTTCGTGCAAATTTATTACAATGGAGAGGACCAGCCTGGTGGAAACCCCCCCCCCCCCACACACCTTTTCATCTTATCAACGGTTATCAGAAACAATCAACATCAGAGATCTGACGGGCAGCAGGGGACATGAACTCTCCCCCAGTCAGACCTGAAGCACGAGTGTCTCGTGTGTGTGTGTGTGTGTGTTTGCTGCCTAGGGTCTCACGTACTGCTGAGATAGCAAAGGTCACTGATATGATTGATGGAAATGGCAAATTAAATAAATAAGACAGTAATCACTCTACTGAATACCCACTAATCTTAAAACAGCAAATCTCTCTCG